>NC_052502.1:38597943-38690246 GCF_016617805.1 Bactrocera tryoni
TTATTATAGGATATGTTGACTTGAAGTCACGAAAATTTCAAAAAAAAACAAAATTTAATTTACAAAGTTATAGTTGTTTCTTGTTGTTTGACCCTGTTCAAAAAAAAGGTACTTGCGGTGACTAGCATAAGTCCTTGGAGACAAAAAAAAATAGTTTTAAAAATAGATAATCCCGGGCCTGATCGAAGGACTTTAGTTTTTTTTCAAAATTAACAAATTGGCGGCCTCAGGCCCGAGTATATTTTGTATTATAAAAGCTGTAGAAATTTCATTAAAATCTACTGAACGGTTTTCGAGTTACACTTGTCACCGGTTCAAAAAACATAGTTTTGAGAAAAACGCGTTTAAAGTTTTACACTAGCGCTTTGAAGTGCCCGAGCTCTCTTTGTTATTTGTGGAATAACTCAAAAACTTATTATCGGATCAACGGGAAATTTTCAGGGAATATTTTTAAGATATTACACTTAACGAAAATACAAAAAAAAAAAATTTCAAAATTCTAACTACCCCTAACTCCAGGGAATATTTTTTTAGTATGTCACATGATAATAGTTAATAGATTAAATCGGGACGATACTACTCTAACTCCCTTATATTACATATAATGATTTTCGTTTTTCTAGCAAACCTTTTGCCGAATATGTCGGTCAGTGTGTGAGTTATATAGTTTAAGTATATATGTATATATGTGATTGTTTCTGATCCTCTGTTTTTTACACCTTTAGGTATTTCCCCGGTTTTGATTTCTGCAAGTTGCAAGAGTAATATAAAGTTTACTTGTTTAATACTTGTATAAAGTTTTGCAAGGGTATGAGATATACGGTTACACCCGAACTTAGCCATTTCTTACTTATTTATTTTTCTTTATTTACATAAATATATTTCAATTTCAAAATAATTCACAAGAAACTAATTACCATTGAATGAATATATCTTTACAGATAGCGATTCCCTGTCGACCGAAAAAAACATTCACTCTCTTTGTTATGGATGTGCCTGAAGATTTACCCGTCGAAGACATTAGGCATGCATTATACAAGTTCGATTCTGTAGTTGAAGTAGTACGTCTTCATTACCAAACTCAACAATTAATGTCAAACGAAAAAATTCAAGAAGGTAATTATCGAAATAACATACTGATAAACTTACGTAGTTAGTAGTTGTTCACTAGGTCTGATTACCATTAAAGCTAAAGTGGAGTGCGGCCTATTTTTATACTGTCCCAACATTTTGTACTGAGTAAAATAGTTTTGTTTACCAATCGGCTGTTTCCAGCTCGACGAGTTGAATTCCGGCTTTTTATGTGCCCGTCCGTCCACTCGTGAAAGCGATAGCTTGATACAGTATACTACTATACTGTATCTGCCAGAATACCAAAATGAGAGTCCTGACTAACAGAGTCACTAAATTACGATTGTGACAATTAGAGACATGAGACAATCGTGACAAGCAGAACACCGATATAAGTCTTGCTCCATTTACTAGTCGTTTAAAACTTATAAATCTACCTACACTTACTAGACGTAGGGAAAGGCTTGGCATTATATTCTTAGTAAAATCCTGAAAGGAACAGTTAGCAGTTCTTTTCCTCAGTTAGGTGATCTGTTATTTAGGGATGCATGTATGTATTTAAGTTTGTCATGTATGGCGAAAAGATTTCATACCGATCGAAAATATAACCATCCAAATAGTGGGCGCTCTTTATTTGGGTTAATGTACATATCTTCTAAACTACTTAAGCTAAAATAACCAAATTCGGCCACACCGAACCCCTTTAGCAACCCTATCGACACTGCAAATATAGATAAAATCGGAGGATAACTCTGTGTTTAAATTCTGTGTGAAACCCGGTAAATCTGCGACAGAGACGTTTAATATGATCAAACTGGCTTACTCAGAGTCTGGGAAAAGATCGCTGATAAAGACCGTGCTGGAAGACCTGCGACTTCGACAGACAACGACAATGTGACTCATGTGCGTAAAGTTTTGAACTCAGACCGTCGACTAAGTATTTGTTTAATTGCGCAGATGTTAAATTTATAAAAATCTGTGATTCATGGCATTGTGACGGAGCATTTGAACATGCGCAAGGTGTGCGCGAAGATGGTCCCAAAATTGCTGATTGAAAGTTGCACAACGACAACGCCCCGCGCACACCGCCTTTCTTGTGAACAGCTATCTAACCAAAGCCGGCGTCCCAACGCTTCCGCAGCCGCCCTACGGCCCAGATGTGAATTTTTTTAAATCGACTTAGTCCTTTTACTTTCCGTATAACTAACATCAGGATTTTCGAATATACGGGTAACTTTACTCTATATCATTGGTGATTGTATGTGACGTACTTAATGAAACCCAGGAAAATTTGTTTAGTGTGTGGCAGGTAATATATTCTTCCTCTTGACTGGCGATTATAGCAGAGTTAACAACAGCGCCCCAGTCGTTTCTTCTTTTCGCTACGTGGCACCAATTGGATATTCCAAGCGAAGCCAGGTTCTTCTCCAGTCCTTCCAACGGAGTGGAGGTCTTCCTCTTCCTCTGCTTCCTCCGTCGGGTACTGCGTCGAATACTTTCAGAGCTGGAGTGTTTTCGTCCATTCGGACAACATGACCTAGCCAGCGTAGCCGCTGTCTTTTAATTCGCTTCATCAATTGTTGTCATCGTCCAAGCCTCTGCACCATATAGCAGGACGGGAATATGAGTGACTTATAGAGTTTGGTTTTTGTTCGTCGAGAGAGGAGGTTGCTTCTCAATTGCCTACTCAGTCCCAAGTAGCACCTGTTGGCAAGAGTTAACCTGCGTTGGATTTCCAGGCTGACATTGTTGGTGGTGTTTACGCTGGTTCCAAGATAGACGAAATTATCTACGACTTCAAAGTTATGACTGTCAACAGTGACGTGAGAGCCAAGTCGCGAGTGCAACGACTGTTTGTTTGATGACAGGAGATATTTCGTCTTGCCCTCGCTCACTTGTCCAGTCTTGAGAGAGCAGAACTAACGACGCGGCCGCGCGCCACATCTGATTTTGGACTTTAATTAAGTCCTGAATAATATTTTGCATGGTGGACATAAATTGTGTCATACACTGCGTCAAATTACGTATCATAGCTTTTACACCCCACCCATATTCGAGTTTGAGGACATTTTGTCGGAATTTGTTTTTAATGCATCTGCAGTTTTTGTCGCAGTTTCTTGTGCTAGAGGCACCATATTAGCCATCTGCGCGCGTTTACCAGTAGTTTAGCTATAAGTTCTTTGTAAACAGGGCAACCTCGATTGCTAAGCAGTTAAATCTTTCTTTTGTCGATTGCATTTAGAGGAGTGATGTAACTCACGATAAAACGATAAACTAAGCACACACGTACAGAAATATTTTGAGTGGCCGAATTCTTGGCAACTTATGCATTGCACTGGTCCATTTCTTTTATGTGTCTCTTCGACAGAAATTCTGTGGTGTAGCAAAAATTTCAATTTATAAATGGGGTGCACTTCATTTTTTTCAATTGAATCGAGTTTGGTAGTTCCATGGTTGCTGACCTTTGTTTTTATTTATAACATTAATAACGGATTTTACACTAAAACCCTGGTTTTCTAAGGCTTCTTTTACTTCTTCCGAACCTACTGCAGCTCCAATGTCCTTCAAGACAACTGCTAGACCCTTCGAGCTTTTTAACTGATCATTGTTATCCGACAGAAGTGTTACAACTTGGCAAAATTTTCCTCTATTTTGCCTTGCTTTAAGGGTACAATGTGGAAGTTGTTAGTGCCTATTATATACGCTAAGCTTTTTATTAATTCATTAGAGCTCCGTTGGCGTAGATAGATTGGTGGGGACTTGGCAGTTCCTAGCTGTTTGACTAGCATTATTCGAGTAGTGCAAAGAGAATAAGCGTTGCTTGTATTCTTGATGGGGCTCGACTTTCGTTTAATGGTTCGTTTAATGGTGACTGGTGCTTTTCTTCGAGTTACATACGAAGTTGGAGGAAACAACCGTAAAGTATGCGTTGAGCGCTTAGCACTAGTTTTATTTGTTTAGCACAGTTATTTATTTATTTTGGCCCACAAAAGGGCCACTGAAGTGCCACAAAAGATTTTACTTCGTAATTATTTTGGAGATTTTACTTCGTAACTAGCTGGTAACTCTAGTTTGCTAAAGGAAGTAGCAAAAAGGATACTTTATTACATGTGTCAAGCAAAAGTCAGAGTTGTAAATCGCTGCTTCTGCACTCTAACGTACCTGTGCCGAGGAAGTGTTATTATTATGGTTATTATCTCATGATACTTAAATACATAAAATGGTTAAAAACAAGTAATGTAAAAAGTCAATGCAATCCGTACAAACTTTCCCCTATCCCCCATTCAAATTTTAAACTCTTTGTATTAGGGAAAATACGTGATATAATATTTTAATAAAATTGTGTGGACAGGTTTTCTCAAATACAATGCGGCTTAAAGCGGAATTTGGATAAAATCGGTATACACCTCGGTCTTGGCCACATATCCCTAATATAATGATTTCCGATTCTCTGATTGACTTTTCCTAGTATACCCACTTTGTTAAATGTAGCCCCTTTGGATTATCAGGTTTCCCTAAGTTTGTCTATGGCTTATAATAAAAATGAATAAGATAACAAAACTGATTTAATCCATTGACAGTTACGTCGCGTAAAGGATAATGAATTCTAACGGATTTTATTACACAGAGTGAAATTAAAATTTATTGTGAGAATATTAACTATTACGAATTTCTCTTATTAATTAATGAGTGAAGGTTATATACGAGAATTAAAAGTCATTGAATGAAAATTTTCAGAACATTTTTAAGTGAATGACTGTATACTTTCTAATGAGTTTTGAGGTTTTTGAAATATATAGAGCTTATATATTTATTTGACATTCGGACTTAACTAAAAATTTCGCTTAACTTATTCTCTCATGAATTCTTACAGTTAGAACTGAAGTTGCTGAGAAAACAGACCGCCGAGAATCAACTACGTCGGTAATTCGAATAACATTAGCTTCAATGGATGAATATAATATACTACTGCAAAATGGACTAAACTTTTACGATGCGACCTTTTTTCCAACAGAAGCAAATCTTCAAATGAAGGATGTAAAAATTGACTATAAAAGACGGTATATAAAATTCATTTAAAAAAGACTGTCGTATAAATAAAATATCTGTTTAAAGTGTTCACCTGTTTTCATTATACGAAATTATGATTTTATTTCTGACAATCTTTTGTTAAACGAGTTTCTTATTATAGAATAACATGAGACATTTTTAAAATGCATATGTATCTAATTATTTTAGAATTTTCGATGGAAATAAGAGTAGTCGAGTGCGTGAATTGCTTCCTGTTTTCGATGCCACTGGATTTTGTAAATTGCCACCACCATCAAGTAAACTTATTAAACCAACAAGAAGTATAAAATAATATATTCCAATAAAAACACTACACTACTATGATTTACGAAATGGATTTTGCACATGATATTAATTCTTAAACCCTCTTTTAATTCTTTTTACATCCCTAATCAAATAATAAATTTAAAAAAATATATGCAAAATTCATTAACTTTAATTTTTTTATTAATAGTAAGTATGCATCTAATATATGTATATTAGTTAAAAAATATTTAGGCTGTTAATACAAATATACATATGTACATGCGGCAACACCGTTAATAAACAATTCATTAATCACCGTGTATTTAATAAGTAATTAAATTAAGAACTAAATATATTTATAAATTTATAACTAAGGATTCAATTATTTTACTTTCTAATATATCTTATGAGCTTCACCAGTTTTAATGTGAAGTACAACTTATTCCAGTGCAGGCAAGGTTCTACTTTACCTTTACTTATAACATTTCTAACCATTGCTGAACCAACTTATTTTTATACTCTCGCAACGTATTGCTGCAAAAAATACAAAATCGGACTTTAACTTTTCAAATGTCACAGAGTTTTCAAACTTCTGGCTGACTTTATAACCCATCTGTCGGCCAATACACAAGAACCGTAATGAAATTCACGAAAATACGTCACCAATAAAAATGGAACCCCTTGCTTAAAATGAATGAAATCAGCCCTATGCTTCCCCTTGTCTCCATATATCTAATACAAAAGTTTTTAAACATCCGCTTGATTTTATACCATATAATGTACATATACATATATGTATATAATATACCGTTCCACTAGACGACTGAACGTAATTCACAGAGCTGCAGAGCAGATAGTGACACGAAAATTCATTCAAATAGGGGAACAAATCGGAAATATATAGCTGCGAAGCAACCATATAGTGTTAGAAAGGTGTGTAAGCTTCATTTAACTAAAAAAAATTAGATTCCAAGAAGTTGAAAAAAAGTTACAGCTGTTCAAAAATGAGTGATCATAATGGAGAAATTCGCTATATTTTGAAAATTCTGTATAAAAAAGGGAAGAATAAAAAATAAATTAAAATTTGATTAAAAATACAAAAAGACTTTTTTTACAAAATTATAAAACTACTTTGAGAGTATCGACTAGTTTTCAAAATCGCTTGGTTTGAGGAGTTTGACTCGTCTTGGTGGTCCATCTATAAAAGTTAACATGGCTACTTCTTCATTACAATGGCTTAGCAACCCTCTTCAAATGCTTCAGAAAGATCATGGAATGTTATGAAAGTAAATATGACTATATACATAAATACACACCAACAGGACTTTGAAATTTTTCGCTTTACAACAAGTACAGGATTTGTCCGCAAAGTAATAGGACTGATTTCCTTCTGCCTTGCCTTCCGCCTCGACTGTACTTCGGAGCGCGCAGCAACTTAATTGGGAAGAGGGCGTTCCTAGCTAACGGCTGGTCAGTTGTCTTCGATCGCCTGGAGAGTCCAGCCAAACATTGTCACGCGACGTGTTTCTGTAAGTGATGCAAGCCGAAAATGCAGCGTACGTTAGAGCAGAGGAACGCGTTTGATATGATCAAGCAGGCTTACCCAGATGTTTCTTTGGCCAAAAGTGGTGTGTTTCGGTGGCACCAGGTTTTTTTGGAGGGCCGGAAGGGTGTCGCTGATGAATGAGCAAATCCAAAGTGAAAACGATGCTCATTGTCTTTTTTGACATCAAAGGCATCGTCCACCATGAATTTGTTTCTCCTGGACAAACGGTCAACGCCAAGTTTTACGTGGAAATCTTCAAGAGACTCAAACGAAAGGTCAATCGGATCCGACAAGATATTGCAGCCGATTGGAACAGCTACATAAACAAGACCGGCATCCCAACGTTTCCGTAGCCGCCCTACAGCCCAGTTGTAGCCCCGGACTTTTTTTGTTTCCTTGCCTGAAAAGGCCGATGAAAGACAAGCATTTTGAGACGACAGAGGGGATCCAAGCAGCATGCACCTCGGCTCCCAACGCTTTTTCGGAGAGAGCCTTCCGTGACGCCTTCATTCTTGGAAATCGAGCCGCATAGATGCAGAAGGAACCTATTTTGAATGTTTTTAAAGAATTGGAACGATTGGTTCAATCAATTTTTTTAAATCGGCTCAGTCCTATTACTTTCCGGACAAACCTTGTATGCATCATGCAGCTTGGAAAAGTATAGCAAAAGTAAGGAAAATTGCTGTGGATTCTCAATACCCCATTCATATAAGAGAAAAAATTTAACTAAAGCGAAATATACGACGCAAGTAGCATCAAACTTATTGCCCAGCTGATACATTTATTTTAAACTAGCTGACCCCGCAGCCGTTACCTTGCGTGAAATTATGTGTTTTGAAATGAAAAGAAAGTTAAATTTATATTGTCTTGAAAATAAATATTTGCGATTTTTATAAATTTTTTTTTAATGTAGCGCAGCTTGATAAACGAATTTTTTTGGTTTCTGTTCTGGTGCATAAATGTATGTACAGAAGATGGGTTTCCAACTTATGAGCACGCCACCTACATATATCTAGCCGTGTGAAAAACATAGCATTTCCAGATTTATGCCACACTCTTCTAGCGACTATCCTTGTGTTCTGTTGATTTTCCCTGGGAACTGAATACGTTTGAACTGAAATGGCTGTCCCCTTGTATTCGAAACGCAAATGATGCTGCGGCACACCAAGCCTCTTTAAAGAATTTAGAAATTCCACTGAATAATGCACGGCTTCGCCTTCATTGTCAAGACGATCGATCGATTTGTATAAGCGCAAACCTCCCAGTATTTGACTTTGAATCTTCCAGTTTAAGTCATTAACACCGGTATTTTTGGCAGCTAAAATTGCGCGTGCACTCAAGGAATCGTAGTTACGAAAATTTGGCCATAATGAGTTCATTTTTCGTTGAAGTGAATTGACAAAATGCAGGTGGAATTGATATCAAACCGCTGGAAGTATCAACCGAAATTTGCCCATTCTTAGCGAATACGACGTAAAAAGTCTTTGGCAATGTCATTTTGTTCGTATCCCATAATTGCTGGCATGCTTCTCAAAAAGTTGCACACATCGTACCATTCACAATACGCAATGACTTAAATAAGTTGAACCGCGAGACGCACAACAGTCGGAAAACTTTCATGAATTTCAAAAGTAAATATCCCACAAAGCGCTTTATTGCAGTTCACGTGCCGACCTATTTGTAACTTGCTGATCGATTCACTCTTGCCAACAAGTGCTACTTCGGACTGAGTAGACAATTGAGAAGTAAATTCCTCTCTCGACGAACAAAAACCTATAAAACTCTATAAGTCACTCATAATTCTCGTCCTGCTATATGGTGCAGAGGCTTGGACGATGACAACAACTAATGAGTCGACGTTGCGAGTTTTCGAGAGAAAAGTTCTGCGAAAGATTTATGGTCCTTTGCGAAGCAGAGGAAGAGGAAGACCTCCACTCCGTTGGAAGAACCAGGTGGAGAAGGAGCTGGCTTCGCTTGGAATATCCAATTGGTGCCACGTAGCGAAACGAAGAAACGACTGGCGCGCTGTTAACTCGGCTATAATCGCGTAAGCGGTGTCTACGCCAAGAGTAAAAAAAAAACACGTAAACGTAAAGATATCTTAGATTTTATTTACAAGTTACAGCTTGTACGGGCAGACGGACGAATAGATAGCCATACACAATGCAAATTGTTGCATGGATGACCACCAGCCTTAGATAAACAAAACTATTATACTCTGCAGTAACATATTGCAAGAGTATAAAAGTCTGGACTGATTGCATTCTCTTTTGTCTTTACTGAATTATCTTCGAGAGCACGTTTCACCTAATTTTGTGAAAATAGCTCACATACTGTTTGAGATATTCCACATGAAGTATATTATAATAACGAAATTATTATATATGGGAATATGTGTAGTGACTATATAAATTTTTTGCATTAAACTATAGAATATCCAATATTAAACTTATAAAAATAGCTTAATATCAACCGATGCATGCCAAGTACTTTTTGTAGTTTTCAACAGAATCTTTATATGAGAAATAGAAAAAATCATCTGATTTCACCCATTTTCACGATGTGTGAAGAGAAGCTAGAAAGACCTTTTCTCAGCAATCTTGTGATATCTGTAAACCTTTTTATTTTTGTAGAAAAAACCTCACCATTCCGCAAAGAAACACGTGTTTAAAATTTCATCAAATTTCAAGTAATATAAATTAATGCTTTAAAGTAATACAAAAATGCAACTACATTTCAGAGATTAAGCGATTACTTTGTAAGAATTTATGCACTTACATATATATTTTTCGCGCAGCTATTTTCAAGTATTAATTTATTGCTTTACATCTTTTTGAAAAATATTGGCGATATCCTGCAGTGTTGTAGTGGTTTGTTCCAAAATCTTCTTGGAAAGATCTTGCAACTTTGGCTCTTCAGTCTCCCTTATTTTGTTTATTTTGGCTATAAACGCATCTGAACCAGTTTTATATTTTTCAATTACGACTTTTACATCGGGTGATTGTTTGATTTCTTCCAGAGCTTTATCTACTGATTCTCTTAAACTCTTGACAGCTTCGTTATCTTTCAAGTTTTCAGTCTGAAATCAATAGAATAAGTTTAGAAAAATAATATTGACCTACTAACTTATCGAATTTACCTCTTTCTTGATATTTGCACCCCACTCATCTAATTGTTTAGCAACATCTCGGCCACTTTCTTCAAACTTCTGCGCATTAAATGATTTTGAAACCGTATCTCCGAATTTCTTAAAATTCTCGTTAATAGTCTCAAATAAATTTAAAATCGATGGCACTTCGTGATCGGATGCAACCTCGCGTATTGAGCGAGCACTGACGCTCTGAAATATGTAATCATTATTTAAGATAACGTACAGTCGGTAATTTTTTTTAAATTCTTGCAAAAAACCCTTACCGCAAAAACGATGAAACTTAAAATAAATAGCTGTTTCAAGTACATGTCTGTGCGATGTGCTTTTCCAATAGTCAAAATGGGACTACTCAGAATTAGTGAATATACCACTTTATATACCATTTCGTAGAGAGTAATGTTCAAAGATCATGCTATAATTTATTTTATTAGAAATGAAGTAGTGTTTGCTTAATACGTATGTCCATAGTATTATTGTATCTTCTAAATAGTGCCCATTAAGTTATTATTTTTGCGTTTTGATAAGGAAGTTTAAATACTTGCTCCATCGTGTATGTATAAGCGATATGATAATAAGAAAAATTATTTTTGTATAAATAGTAATGTCTAGTGTTGATAACATAGGACAGCATTTTTTGTATATGTATATACACGAATGCATATAACATATTATGTATACATACATATGTACGTAGCAAACATAACATTAGCTTAGATTAAATACGTGGCTTAAAAATATATGCATACTACTGCAAATTATGTTGCTTTTGTAATATGTACTAAATTTGTATTAACAGTAAATGTTTTTGTATTTCACAATTATTGATTTTTTCCAGTGTAGTTATATGCTATATTATACCGACATTTTCGTTGTATGAAAATTTTAAAATATTTTGAAAAATTTTTCATAAAATAATGTGAGCTTTGGCATATAAAGAATAAACGAAATACAAACTCTAAATTTTTCAGAAAATGGTAAATAAGAAAAGGTTTAATAAGAAAAATAGTTTGCATTATACAATAGCATCCTAAAGCCTAAAAATTTGACGTAGTTCATTTCGAGGTCCGTGTATGTAGAGAGGGTGCAAAAATAGATGACTAATATGCGAGACTATACATACTATATTCGAATTTGGCTTTACAACAATATAAAAAATAGTAAAAAAAAATCGAGATTCCACAAAAAAATACAAACAATTTAGAATACGACAAAAAATACTTTTTCCTAGTATTGTACCAAACTTTTTTCTCCAAAATCGGAATATTTATCTTTGAAGAACGAAATTTTGCTTCTTTCACACATCATTTTTAATTTTCGGTTTCGAAAAACGAAGCAATTACTTTTTTTACAGTTACTTTTATACTTATGACTCAATCTCTCGAAAAAAATTGGTTTGGTCCAATATCCAACCGAGTATTTTGCAGTATTGGGATTACTATAATAAAAATTACAAATGTTCGAGTTATTGAAGCAAGATTTTCTGGTCCACTTGGTGGCAAAAAATTCATAATTACAGGTATGTAATCAAGATAATTTAGTGTCAAAATCAGAATGTTCAACATAAAATATCTCAAAGCCGAAAAACTTAGCATTGTCAAATTGCTTCAGCTGTGTCTTAGGAGATGAAATTATTGCTAAGGGAATTATGATCTTAAATTGTTTGTTAAAACTGCAAAATTAATTGTAAATAGCATAAACTTATGGTCTTAGGTAGTACGTTGACGTACAACTATTAGAATCCTACTATTAGCAAACGGGCAAAGCCGTCAAAAACGATTGTTTTTAAACACTAAAGCTACGACTACTATAGTATAGGGGAGCAAAAGACCATTTCCCGTCGTAAAAGTAGAAGCCTGTGGGTTAGGTTTTGTAAACAAATTTTCAAGTTGAATTTCGGTTTTCACCTCTTCAATGACTTGAACTTCAGTACGTAACGGGTTGCGAAAGATGTCGATTTTTTGTTCATAAAATAAATTAGTTTAATTACAACTAGTTACTTAATTTCAATTAAAACCAATTTAATTAACCACAAAGTTTTGTTCTCATGGATTGTGGTTGATTTATACAATTTATTTCGAAAGAGCTACGGACCGATGATTCCTCCAGATCAAAAACCACAGCAAACTGTCAATTTAGGTGAATATTGGTTGTTCATGAATAATTTTGAAAATTAGCACATCATTATGTGAGGATCAGACCATACCTCGTGATCTCGTTAAAATAAAATTTTTTGCTAATGCTATTGAAGGTTGAATTTTATAAAATTGTAAAATTATTTTCTCATAAATTACTGAAGATAAATTGATGAAATTTCGTGTACTAAAAGAAGAATTTTCGTGCTATATTATAAATATTTTTTCATGGTCAATTTGTTTAAATAATACTATTTTACATCTATTTTTCTTAAACAATTAAAAATTTTGTATGCCTTCTTCACGCTAAAAAAATTGCAAACTATGCGACCCAACACGGAAAACGTTCTCCTTTAATAATCTGCTAACAAAGCTTTGTTCATTCATGCCATTCAGAAGATATTGAATTTTTTGTCCACCGTTGCGCTCTCAAAATACGTTCGACTGACGCAGTGTGCGCTAAGCTTACAATATCTGTGCTGCGAGAAAAGCATCAAATGAAACAGGAAAATAACCAATAGCTCTATCAATGAGATTATTCCAATATAGCGGTCATACGGCTTTGCAGGGAAACTTTTTAGACATTTTGCTTTACACTTCATTGCTAAAAAATATTATGTTCAAGCAAACGTAGCATTCTTTGTCACAAAAAGCTATTGTTATTTCGTCGGCTGATCAAAAAAGTCTATTCGTGAAATAGCAGCACAAATACATTTTAACTAAAGCTTATCAATGTGGCTTTAGGCCTGGCAAATCAACCATTGACCAGATATTTACCATGCGCCAAATCTTGGACAAGACCCGTGAAAAGAGAATCGACACTCACCACCTCTTCGTCGGTTTCAAAGCTGCTAAACTGACGTTTAGCAACACCAAAAACTCCGTCAGAATCGGAGAGGCCATCTCCGAGTCGTTCGATACCAAACGAGGTTTCAGACAAGACAACTCTATTTCCTATGACTTCTTCAACCTACTTCTGGAGATAATAATTCGAGCTGCAGAACTAAACCGAGAAGCTACAATCTTCTATAAGAGTGTACAGCTGCTGGCGTATGCTGATGATATTGACATCATTGGCCTTAACAACCGCGCCATTAGTTCTGCTTTCTCTAGAATAGATAAGGAAACGAAGTAAATGGGTCTGGTGGTGAACGAGGGCAAGACGAAATAACTCCTGTCATCAAACAAACAGTCGTCGCACTTGCGACTAAGCACCCACGTCACTGTTGACAGTCATAACTTCGAAGTTGTAGATAAATTCGTCTATCTTGGAACCAGCATCAACCCCCCCAAATATGTCAGCCTCGAAACCCAACGCAGAATATTTCATGCCAACAGGTGCTACTTTGGACTAATTATGCAATTGAGAAGTAAAGTCCTTTCTCGACGGACAAAAACCAAACTCTATAATTCCCGTCCTGCTATATGGTGCAAAGTGATGAGTCGACGTTGCGAGTTTTCGAGAGAAAAGTTCTGCGAAAGATTTATGGTCCTTTGCGATTTGGTCACGGCGAATATCGTATGTCGTCCGAATGGACGAAAACACTCCAGCTTTATCGGTAATGAGAACATACAGGGTTTGTTCGGAAAGTAATAGGACTGATTTTCTTTCGCTGCGACTGCACTACCGACTGGATTCGGTAAAGGGCATTCCTAGTTAACGAACAAGCAGCTGGTCAGTTGTCTCCGAGCAACTTGAGAGTTAGGACAAACATTTTCGCGCGGTGATTTTCTGTGAATGGTGCAAGCCGAAAATGCAGCGTTCGTTATAGCAGAGGTACGCAATTCTGTGTGAAACTCGATATATCTGCGACAGAGACGTTTGATATGATCAAGCAGGCTTACCCAGATGTTGCTTTAGCAAGAAGTGATGTGTTTCGGTGGCACCAGACCTTTTTGGAGGGCCTTTCTGGGAAACCTGCGACTTCGACAAACACCGACAATGCGACTCGTGTGCGCAAAGTTTTGAACTCAGATCGACGACTAAGTATTTGTTTAATTGCCCAGATGTTAAATTTGTCAAAATCTAACGTAGAAGTCCTCAAGAAACTCAAACGAAGGGTCAATCGTTTCGGTGTCTTCAGTGGACATGAGCTCTCCAGAGCCGTTTTTCATGCTGAGCTGAAGGCTTCGAACCACCCGTCCACCGTGTCCGTGGTAACTAATAAGTTTCCACCCGGCGCCCGTGGAAGGGTTTGACGGAGCTTCTTGCCGTACATTTCCCAGTTTGTGTTCCTAGGATTCCTAAAAGATTTTCTAGGCGGACATTCCCCGACTAGATTGAACCCAATATACCTATGATCAGAGAAGGAGTGCTCGTCAAGTACCTTCCAGTTTGAGATCAAAGGACCAATTCCGGGTGAGGTCCAGAGCCTCCTCCCTGCCTGCAGTCACAAATTTAGGAGAGTTTCCTTTACTACAAATGCAAAGCTTTTCAGTGACAATGAAATCAAATAACGACTCACCTATGTTATTTGTGCTCCAGCTGCACAAAACTGGATGAAACGAGTTGCCGTCGGAACCAATGATGACGACAGTTCCTCTTCGAGACGCCTCAGCCAAGGTTTTCCTCAACTGTAACGGAGGTGGTTCCACCTCATCGTCGTGCGGCATATATGCAGGGATTATCCACAGATCTCCGGTGTCACACTCCAGCTCAGCCGTCACCATATCAGCGTTTCTGGAATTAGGTAAAAGAAACCCCGTTAGTTCATTTCGGATCATCATGCAGGATCTGCTTCTACCTATATCGTTGATCGCCAACAGCTTGTGACTCTTCGTCCTCAGTCCAGAGATGCCGTTACTCATCAGCCACGGTTCCTGGATCAGGACGACATCTAAAAATAGATGAAGCTGTAAGTTGGCGGTGGCCGCCTTTGCATGTTGGAGGTATCTCATCCTTCAGACTCTCCTCCAAGAGCTCTAGCTTAGCGCTCACGTTGTTCTCGACCCTCACCTCCTCAAACAGCTGTTCGATACTGAAGGCCGAATCGCCCCCAGAAGTCGCGATGTCACAGAGACTTGGTTCGTTCTTCAAGGTCGTTTCACCATCTCCATCCGTCATGCCCGCCGCATCTGAAGGCTGAACACCATCGGCCCTGGCAACAGTCGAGAGTATCCAGAGAACCATAGCTAATGGCTCCCTTGGTTTTGCTGAGAGGACCGCCGGATTCTGCATTTAGCAGAATCAGCGCTTGCCGATATGATTCGTCGGTTCTCTCCAATCTAATTAGACTCCAGTCACGGCTCTTTGCTTCTTTTCAAACCTCCCACACTCGAGAGATTGCCTCCTTGTATAGGACAGCCGATCGTTCATCGTCACATGTTATGAGCTTATGAAGCCCATGGTGCCATTCGGCACTCTCACACCTTGGGGGTGACCCTGGGTGTCCTTGAATTACCCCCAGGAAGACAGAAGAGATGGCCGCCGCCACTATCTTCCATTCCTCGCGAGACACCATCCACCAACCATCCTCTCTGCTGCGGTCGAACGCGCCTAGCTCTATTGAGCCAACGTTTTTAGCGATTTCGCTAAAAGTTGGCGCAGCCTCCGTTCGCAGTCTTATTTTGAAGGGAGTCTTCCCCCTCGTGTGACTTTTGTCGCTTGACCGCTGGTTTTGGTTCTGGCCGCTAAGCGGTGGTCAGCCTTCAGCTTCCTAGTTATCGCTGTCCTTCTTCTACCGCCTGTAGAGCCCTTCATGATTTTAGCAGAGGTTCCTTTGCTGTTGCTGGCGATTCCGAAGCATATGAAAGCTCTACCTATGTCGGTTGCCGGCGGAATTCCACCGGTTTTCCCCACCCTACTGCTCGGAGAGTCGCCTGAAGTAGAGATTCCTACAGAGGTCTTGTTACGCCAGAAGCTGTACACTCTTATAGAAGATTGTACCTGCTGGATTAAGTTCTGCAGCTCGAATTATTTTCTCCAGCAACAGATTGAAGGATTCGCACGATAGGTAGTCGCCTTGTCTGAAACCTAGTTTGGTATCAAACGGCTCGAAGTGGTCCTTCCCGATACTGACGAAGCTTTTGGTATTCCTCAACGTCAGTTTGCACAGCCGTATTAGTTCAGACATCCCGGCATAAAGGCAGCTCATTTTCGGGCTGTCAAAAGCAGCTTTGAAATCGACGAAAATGTGGTGTGTGTAGATTCTGTTTGCAAGGGTCTTTTCCAAGATTTGGCTCATGGTGAATATCTGGTCAGTTTCTGATTTGCCAGGCCTAAAGCCACACTGATAAGGTCCAATCAGTTTGTTGACGGTGGGCTTTAATCATTCTTGCAATACGCTCGATAGAACCTTATATGCGATGTTTAAGAGATTTATTTCACTATAGTTGGCACAATCTGGTTTCCCTTTTTGTGGATTGGGCAGAGCACACTTAAATTCCAATCGTTGGGCTGCATTTTGTCGTCGCCGTGCTTAAATATCTCGGCCAGCAATCCATCGGCCCCGCCCCTTTGTTGTTCTTCAGACGGGTAATTGCTTTTCGAACTTCTTCATAGTCGGCCAATGGAACGTCTGCTCCACTTTCTCTCCATTGCAATCTATCACAACATGAACGAAATGGTTTCTGGCTTTTCGGTCCGGAGACAGCCAGTTAACTTGATAAATTTTTATGTGCTGGAATCTAGTACTACAGATAACCATATTTCGGGCGCAATCGTAGTCAATCAGTCTCAACCCATCCTAACCTGGCCTTAAAGTCGCCAAGCACGATTTTGAAAACATTTGTGGTCACATCGTCCTTCTTCATCGCACAACCCTGTGGAAGGATGTTTCGCCTTCTCACTTTAGTTCGCCTTCGAACGAATATTCTTACCAAGAGGATACTTGGTCTAAGACTAGAAGTCATGAGCTGCTTGAGCCATTTGTAAAAGAATCGTTTTTGGGCACTCCCAAGTGAATGGCGCTTAGAGAACTTTCCTTGTGTGAACTTTTATACATGACTCCATCCTCAGAATTCGTTATTTTGGTAGAGTATTGAGCTTTCCTAGAATCATATATCACCTTGAGATTTTTCCATGCAAATCAAGGAACGAATTCTCCAAATTTAAAGAAATTGAAGCAGAAGTACCGCACTGCGGACTTCAGTCTCCGGCCAAGAACACGCACAGGATCACAACCCTTAGTCGGTACAATTCACTTTCTGTGCTTCAATTAGCTGCATATTTAAATATATTTTCTTAAATCTATTGCGGAGCGGGAACATGCCACCTTTTTTAAGATTTTCAAACCACAGATGCATTAGGAAGTGAAATTCGCTGTTTTAAATACCAATTCCGTATCGGCATTTTAGTTTGTCGCTATTTTGATTTTTCGGTGTTCTGATTTGTCGGTTTTTTGATTTAGCTGCATTTTTAAATTTTGTCGGTATTTTGATGTGTCGGCATTGTGAATTTCGATATTTTTAGTGTATCCCCGATAAAATATTTGTCACATGTCCGCATTTTGAGTTTTCGGTATTCTGATTTGTCGGTATTTTGATGTGTCGGCATTTTGAACTTCGGTATTGTACGTTCGCCTTCGGCCTCTGCCCACGAACACGCTCAGGATCATAACCCTTAATCGGTAGAATTCGCATTTTGATTGTCGGAATTATAAATTTCGAGATTTTGATTGTCGGCATTACGTTATACACCCATTTAAATTTCGTAGGCATTCTGATGTGTCGGCATTTTGAACTTCAGTATTTTAAGTGTATCCATAAAAAGGATTATAAACATAGAGAATAAAGGAAAAGTATATATCGTCACCTAAAATGCAAAATAACGTATCATCAAAAAATTCGAAATTGAGTGGCTTATTGATTACGCTTCACTACTTCAAATTACATACATAATATTACATATGTTCAATATTTTCAGATTCTGCGGTCAGATATAAACCAGTTTTAACTAATATTAAAATTTTGTTTAACTTATGTTCCATTTTATTTCGTGTTTCATTGATGCCACTGTAAATTTCCGAAAATGTTGTTATGTTATTTTGCATTTTAGGTGACGATATACAGATGAAGGCTCAAGACCACCATATCACTGAATCATACATCATCTCATCATCATTTGATAATTTAAGAATACATCCCTCCAGACGGCGTTTATGGCATCAGTTAATGTTTACTCTCTTACGGTTAGCCATATTTATATTCACGGAAATGCTTTCAAGTCATGGCATTCCATGCGAATACTTTACGTTTGTTGTTACAGGATAGTTTTATAATTTTAAGCGTTTTAAATATTCAGCTTCACGAAAACCTTTTTGCATATGTCAGCAAATGATTTTTTTTGGATTTGAATGCAATTTTATAGTCAAAATAGTGGGAATTAGTAGCTTAATTATTCATCAGTCCGCTCTACGGATTTTATTTGGTGTATCTTTTTATATTTCCCCTTATTATTTAAAAAAAATTTGCGATTTTGCTTTATGAAAAGCTGCTGACGGCAACCCGAGTTTAAATTTTTTAAAATCACTACTACTACACTATACTACTTCGAACCATTTGGCAGCATTATTTAAATTTGTGACAAAAATCGTGAGATAAAACATAAAGAAATGGAAACAATGACGTTCATTAGAATTCAATAATAAAACAAAGCAAATAACGCTTTGCCGGCCAATTTTATAAACACCTAATCTGATTTTTATTTGGAATCATAATATGTATGAAGGGTACACAAATATAAGTCAATACACCATTTACCTAATTTGCGACCTCCTTGACAAAATGTGATATTATTTTAAAATATTTATTTAATTTTGTTAAGTTTCATTTATATTTATGCAAAGCCAAATCCCTCCGAGCACTCATGAATGGCTTTAAGCAGGCTGCTTCGTAATTTTTCATATGACTTGTACATAGGCAAATCCAACTGGTTAAAGCTGAAAAAAAAAACAAAATAGTATTAAGTCAGATTATAAAAATTAATTATAGAAGTCTTCCATGTAAAAAACGTATACTTCCTAAAAATATGGATATCACTTCTTAAAAAAAGTTTCTTTATAAGTTTAATAAACGTCTATAAAGATTGGTCATATACCGAAAAATTTTTATTTAATTTTTTAATTTTTGCTTTTAGTTAATTTATTTTTAGAAACTGCTAAGCAGTTTATTTATATAATATTTTTATAGTGACTGACAAAGAAATTCAGACACGAACGTATGTTATTAGTGAATATTCTAATAAAGATAAAATGAGATATTAAACCCCTGTGATAGAAGTTGTTGCATTAAACCTTTTATTGGAGATTTTTTTTAATATTTTTCAAAACCCGTGACTTTTAAGCAAACCGAATTAACAACCAAGGATAAAGCATTTTTGAACTTTAAAAAGCATTAAAAGACTACCATGTGCCTTAATACTCGAATAATTAACTTTAAACAATTGGAGAATGTTTTATGTTCTAATTAATACAATATTAACCTTTTTGGAGTAAAAGCGGAAGAGTATCAACAAATTGTAGACCTTGATCGTTGGCGAAAGTGTTATCTATCATTTTGCAAAAACCATTCCATCTGGTTGTTTTACTTTACAGTATAATCAAACATATGTAAATAAAGTTATCAGAATACAACTTTGCATTAATAGTGCTCTGGAGGTATTTAATCTTACGCCAAAAACGTGTGTAGAGGTCAAGAGTTGCAACTCAGAATTATATTTCCACCGAACATATAAATACGGATCATATCAGCTTGGAGTAAACAAATGACGGTTCAGTATATCATTAATTGCCCTTTAGCGACTGTTTAAGCACAAAAATAAAAATACCCACTGAGACTTATGTAACCTTACATTTTGAAAATATTTTTTATTTTTTTGTGAAAAAAGTAAATCCATGCTTCTTTTTTCGTTTCGTTATTACGATTAAAAGAATTTCAGTTGAGCTTCCATAACTCGAAATTCTATAAATTGAAGTTCTGCATAACTCGAACTCTTGAATTGGCAATAGCGTTTAGAAGTCAAATTTCATACAAATTTCCTTGCATCAAACTTCTTTAGCTTGAAGTTCTCCATAACTCTAACTCTTGAATAGGCAATAGAAGTAAAATTTTATACAAATTTACTTCCATAAATCGAACTTTTAAATTGGCACATGATTCTCTTAGTCGCACTTTTCGGGGAAGTCCCACTTTGTAAACAGTTGCTCATATAGAAGTAGCTACGTGTATTTATTCCTTCAAATGTTAGTATTACAGATTATAATGAGGTGGACAATGAGGTTTGCTTAGTCGGATTTATAACAGATAATATTATAGAACTGAATATTTCAACCGACCGAACGATTATGGCTTCTAGCGCTATGGAAAACAAAGAGGATCCTGAAGAAGAAATTATTCAACAGCAATCCAAAAATAATGTAACGGTCAATACAAAGCACTAAAGAGATTAGTTTATCGTTTCACTAAAACAAACAAGCAAAAAGTATTTGTTCAGCCAAAAATACATGTTTTATGTACATAGGCACTATATGCGAAGTAAATAAATAAAACTGTGTATCTATCTATTTTTACAGCTTTTTAAAAAATTTTATGCTATGATGAAAACTTTAATATCTCGAAGCCTCTCTAACTTAAACTTTTTTGTCGATTATGGTGGTTCAAGTTAAGAAAGTTTAACTGTATGTTGAACCATAAATACATTCATTTTATTGTTTTTAAATTTCGGGCAGAGCATATTTGCTTCAGCGGCATGACCATGCGTGATATCATTTCGTCGCTATCTCGACTGAACGATAGGAATTGTACTAAGAAATGCCGACCACTGCCCTTGAAGAGGTGGACTATGAACTACATGAGCGGTCGACAATCATTGCACGATATTGACGCCGGGCAATGGAATCGATGTGCATGTGCTTAAAAGTACAAAAGACTTTTCTCGCTTCGCTTTTGGAAGACATCTTTGGTACAACAGTTGGAAAATTCAGCCTCCATGGCGAAACCTCTCCAAGAAAATTTATCAAGCTACTTGACTGTCTCCGGATAGCAAAGTTCAAAACTATATCGATCATATTATGATAGATGGTCGATATGTCTCCATTGTCTTGTCTTACAGCAAAGCTCGCCGTCAACAAACACAGGGAAGAAGACATTATGAAATTGTTCTTACATTATGAAATTGAGAATTATATTAATTGGGAAAAAAGTAACATATTTGGATGTGCGATTCTGCAATATGTAAAGATTGTTTTTAAACATGTAGTTGTCAAAAAGAAATAAACCGCAATAATGGGCCGAATATTCTCTTTCTTTGCGTCAACGTCAGGGTCTGATGAATTAATAAATAAAGGCTATATAGCGTTCCCCATTAACTGTAATATTTCATTTTTGAAGAAATATAGACCAATGACTTTCTCTGCCTATAGAGCAATCCAAATAGTGACTTTTCGAGGATGTAACGGCGTATCAACAATAGCTTATGGTTTATCAGCATTCCATTTTTTTTATTGACGTACCCATTTTTTACCCTGAGCTTCATCGCTGAACAAAATTTTCTTGTGAAAGTCGGGATCGGTGGACATCTCGTTTTGGAATCATACACCGAACGTGCGACGCAAACCATGTTCTGCAAAATCTTTCATAAAGCATGGTTACAGCTCTAATCATTGAAACTAAGTTAATAGTTAAATACTTTAAAGTTATTGTTCTAGCCTAATTATGATGAATGGCTATATACATATATAAGAGAACTGTTCTAGTGTATTTTCATCATAAAAATCCATATTCAATATCAATAGTAAGCATGTTAGGAGCAATGCCTTCACACAAAGTTTCATCCAGTTTATACGGTTTACCATTGTTTCAGTTTGCGGAAGGCCGTTGAAGCCATTGTACTAGAAAACGCAGATAACAACCCTGAGTTGACATTTTTGGGAAGCACTCTTCAAAATATTTGGAAGCTTTGCTAAAATTTTTGACAGAAATCGTAAAATGCAACACAAGATTAATTAGAATTTAAAACAGTTATGTTTAGTAGAATAAAATTAATGTAAAGTAGTCAAAAAGTTTCCATTTTTTAATATTTGTTAGGGTCGCAAAAATTTAATTTAATTGAATTTTTTGTTTCGAGTAATTGGTGAAATAAGTCTATTTAAAGTGAAAACGATGGTAAAGCAGAAAATAGACATTATTAAGTTTAAAAAGCAACAAAAATATGTAAGAACTGACAGTGTTCTCCGCCAGCCAGGAAGCGGACGTCAAAGTAAGACGTTATGTAATGCGAATATCTTTGAGGGACTGTTTTAAAACTGCTCCAGAAATGGGTGGAGAGCTTCAGCTCATGCTCACCAAATAAAACTAAACAGTTGAACTGTGAAAGATATTTTGGGGATTGAGTCTCTTTAATGGCCCGGAAATAGTCCTGCTCTCAACCGTATTGAGAACTTGTGATTTGTTTTTTTCTTTTATTTAAAGGCATAACTTGGATTGAACTTAAAAAGTAGTATTAGCTCGACAGGGCTTAATTTGATTAATCTTTATTAAAAGATATCATGTAAACATTACAATGCCAAAACGGCCTTTTTCATGATCGAGAGTGTAAGCGACTGACAAATATCAGTTTTTCGATTTTGACATTTCTACATCCTATAGGGTGTATAATAATTGATTACAGATTCTAAGAGGTCGAATAAATTGCCTGGGATAGGGCCCATGTGTAGAAATTCACGCAAGTGAGGAAAGTTTTCTAACCGCCACTCACTTGGGAGTGGTCAATAACGATTCCTTTACTTATGGCTCAAGCAGCTCACGACTTTCGGTCTTAGACCAAGTATACCGTGGGTAGCCAAAAAACATGAAGGCGAATTAAAATGAGAAGGCGAAACATCCCCTCAGCAGGGTTGTGTGCTGGGTTTGGGACCCGCCACGTAAAAAACCCCACCAATGAAAAGGAACAACGGTCTCGGTTAAGTGACCCCCCTTTTGACGACGACCCCTGCAAACGTATTAAGGATTACGATTTGAGGGCATGTACCTGGAATGTCCGGTCCCTTAATTGGTAAGGTACCAGTGCCCGGCTGGTTGATGTCCTCGTTAGAGTAAAGGCTGACATCACCGCCGTCCAAGAAATGTGAGGGACGGGATAAGGACTGAGGCGAATGGGGCCTTGTGGTACCGTAAATTCGTATGGGATTCGCTGTGGGAGAGAGACACCGTCCCTGCATACCTACTGACATTCACCCCGGTGGATGAACGTCCAGCCACTATCCGCATCAAAGCGAAGTTCTTCAACATATCGCTGATTTGTGCCCATGCCCCGACGGATGGGAAGGACGATGTGACCAAGGAAAGCCACCAACCAGATTGATCATGTTGTGATAGATGGAAGACACGTCACAGTAGTAAATAAAAACTCTGGTATAAATTGTCTCGGGCCAAATTCAAATTGTTGGTGGCTACAAACTCATAACTCTTTAAGGTCTTAAATTATATGTTTTTTATATCACGCACATGTTTGTATGATTGTCGTATACGAATAAGACAATCATGACAAAAAGGATAACTAAGCCATATTAACATATTAAATATAAAATGTTCTTACCAAGTATGTGCACACGGTAATCTATCCGTCGATCGGTCATCGCGATGTATTTGGAACCTTTGAATACCATTCATTCCCTCTAGGGATCCGAAACCTTGGAGAGGAACTTTTGATGTACCAGTAACGAACTGTAAAAATTTAGCTCGATCAGCTTGGTCGAAACTGCGTAAAGCTCTCCAAAACCATTGTATCTGTAAGAAGAGAAGTCAATCGTTAAAAAAAATAATAATATTTTATAAGATGAATAATTTTATCTGGCAAAATTTATTTTTACCTGTAAAGATTTGGATGTATACTTGTGGTATTCTGTGTTTGCTCTAAGGTCCTCAATATCAATGTCAGGTAATCCAGATATCAGTAATTCAAGTTCTTGTTCGTTAAATATTGAAATTAGATGTTTTGGTATAATGTCGTAAAAACCTTCTAGAAAGGCATCTAACCTGTAAGTTGTAGTGAAAGTGGAAAGCAAAGTATTATTGGTTTTTAACTTAAATGCTTTTAATATATCTCAAACATACTGTTGACGAATCGAACCACTCATTTTTAATTGACAAACTAATTGGACGTAATCGAATTTGTTTTCTTCAGTCACAGCGATATTACGTCCATTTGGAATAAGATCCCGGACTTGGGTAACACCAAACTCTTGTATCTCTGTAGAAAATGTAAGTTCATAGCCCAAAGTTGAAATATCATTCTTCATAAGATAATCCAAGCCCTTATAAAATTCATAATCTTGCGACTCCATGTCAGTATATTTCACTTGTTTTCCGAGGATATGTTTATAAAATGATCGAGTAAAGTAGCACTCTAGTAACTTATTATCATGTATTGCCTTTGCTACAATAAATAGAATTTATTTATTACAATTCATTCTAATAAAATTTGCAAAAAAAAATAGTACCTATTACACGTCCGACAAACTTGAAGTAACTCAAATGGTTTGGATTAGCATGACTCGACGGATTTATCATATAAGTAACTCTGTCTCCCGGCGAAACACAAAATAAAGCATACATGGGGTTGAAGATTTCTCTTGAAATTATAACGTACCATTCCCTTAGAAGACCACCAGCATCCTGACCTTCTTCATCTATGAAATACATAAAAATATATTAAATTTATTAGGGTTGCGTGACTAATAATATTTGTTTAATGTACCAAACTATTAATTACAACTGATCTACATTTAAGTCGAACACAATTTTACATTCGATTTTATGTATGTATACTGTATTTTAAAATATTAATGAATAATAAAAATGGCAACAGAGTAAATATTAACAAAAGCGAAATATAATTAAGTGAAGATCGTTTCAATTAGCACTTTCGAAAATTAAATACAAGCAATTCACAACCCCTGTATCGAGGAAATAAACAATACCCCTGCTTTCATACTTCGGTCATAGAAATAAGTTTTAATAAATTACCAACCTTCGAAAACTATGTAAAAACGATTTTTCCATTCTTCTGGTCCTAAACGATATAATACTCGGAATGAATCTTCAAATACTGTAACTCGACGTACGCTAACGGTGTTCTCTTCGCGGCGTACACCTTCATCGATGCGTTCAAGCTCAGTTTGAAAAAATTTCCTTTTCACATCAAAATCAAGTATACGTGTATGATCGACTAAAACAGCAAAAGGTCCATCCGATAAATGAATCGGAGATTGACGAAGAATTTGATTTAGCACAGTTCGATGTTTTTCTGCAAAAAGCAAAAAATTCTCCTTGTCTAGTCGTTGCTGAACTTCCAATGAGTTTGTGCGTATGCAAGACTTTCGTATATTATCTAAGAACTCGAACGAACCAATTGAATCTTGTATGTCTGTTGAATCTAAAAATAAATACATTGGAGAAAGTTAAATAGTATTTCTACATGAAAAAATATATATTAAGTGGAAAATCATAAAAAAAAAACTATTTAGAAACTCTAGAGTCGTAGTTTTATTAAGGAAACAAAAATATTTTATTAAATGTTTTTAATTTGATTTTTGACTGTATAGATATCTAATATATCTGATATTATAAATGCTTGAGGTGAACCGAACAAATTTTTAGTTTCCCTTTTCGGATAACTGCATGATGCACAACAATACGATTTTGCACGATTGATTTGTGTGCTGATTTAAAACATATGATGTGAAATTAAAGTGTTGGTAAAAACTTATAAAAGCTGTGGATTACATATCATCATCATTATCTAATTATGAATATTTACATAAAATTAATATATAACAAAATAAATTTTACGAACCTGTTTTATCAGTGCTGTCGGAAGCTGAAACGGCGTGGTTGGTATTTGCTTCTTCTATTACTTCCAAGGTAGAATTTT
Organism: Bactrocera tryoni; assembly: GCF_016617805.1. NCBI lineage: Eukaryota > Metazoa > Arthropoda > Insecta > Diptera > Tephritidae > Bactrocera > Bactrocera tryoni. The sequence goes on from NC_052502.1 coordinate 38,624,031, forward strand.
GGGTTTCAAGGTTGGAAATGTTTTTTTTCTCACTTTTTTTGTTAGTGGCATGTATTAGGAAAAATGCTTCCACAGTGGGTTGCAATACAAGAACTGCATACTCGTCTTTTGACTCTTCTAAAGCTACTAAACATTCACTTAATGTGTTCCAAAGATCTTGCAGAGATATTATCTGACTTAGAGTCGGCTTTTTATTCGCTGGATTCATACCTACAGGATCTTCCGAGTAGAAAATCTCACGAACTTGTATGAATATCTTAAGAGTTTTCAAAAAATACAATTGAGCTGAAGAAGGTGAAAGCAATTTTTTGATAGACGGTAGTTGCAATTCACATGAAGGCTTAAAATTGCTCGGTGCCGAAATAATTACGTTTTCTGATGTAAACCGGTCTTGCATTATTCCCTCCAGTACAACTTTATTTTGAATTGCTGTTTCACATTTTGTTTCATTATCGACCTTATTTTGAACTTTGTAGGAGCGAATTTCATCGAGTAAATTTTGTATGGCTAAACGAACTTCTTTTGCCAATCCAAATACTGCTGAGGATAAATACTCCAAAAATATTGCATTAGAAGCGTGAGAACATTGGCTCAAATTAACAATTAGTTTTGAAATATTATCAAGCCCATCGACGGTGCCGCATTGATGAGTTAGTACTTCAGTAACCAACTGCAGTTGTGAAAAATTTTTTGAATACAGTTTACTTTTTGCACGATAACCGGTAGTGTATAACTTAGTTTCAGCGTCAATAGATGATTCATCTCTATGTTTTAACTCAACATTAGTTGCATTACTTTGACCCTTTTCTTCCATATCAGAAGGTTTATTACCTAACTTGCTGTCGTCCAAATCACTCTCCTTGGGGAGTTCCCCACTAAGACTAGCTAATAATTTAACAAGCATATCTGTAAGTTGGGGAGATCGGCAAATAACTTTGTAAGGTAACATTTCAAGTAACTTCGAGAATGGAGTGTCATTAAATGATTGAAATTCGACACTCGGCTCCTCCCACTCCCACCGAGGATAAGAAGTAAGTGGAAAATCTTGCATATTCGTAAGTCTTTGTGGTGTAAGCAAATCGATTTTTAAAAGAACATCCCAAAATTGTTTGGTGTTTGTGTTATATGTAGTCTTTTTAAGTTGCTTGCTTTTCACCCCATACGCATTATTTTTGTGTCCACGATTTGCTGCGGCTTTTGAAGTTGATGGGCCTTCATCTAATTTCAAATCTGAAACCTTATGAGTTGGTTTAGTAATGTTCAAAGCACTATTGCGCTGCATATTTGATTCTATTATGAGAGCCTCCCGGTTCGCTTCTGAAGTATTTCCAGTAGATATATTCATATTTCTGTTATTTTCTTTCGATTCAGTAGCTGGATCAGTTTTTCTCTTTTGTTCGTGTTTAAATGGAACAAAACTGCGTGGAAAATGCCTTGCTAAAACAAAAAGTAAATCTAAGCAGTTTTTAACAACCATTTGAGCTGCTTGTGGATTTATGCTAATATTATATTTTGTAGTTGAATTGCTCTCAATATTTTTCTGTGTTATTTCATTAATAATGAAAACATTCGATTTGTAACCAAAAGCTGCATCTATGCGCAGTTTAAGCCAGTTGGGTTTAACAATTAGTCCATCTGATTCGTTCGTTTTGTCTTCATTTGTTTTTTGTATAATGCTTATTAAAGACTGTATAATCCAGGATCTCGTCGGAGCATGATAGCACAAATTACGTATAACGCGATGAAAACGAGTGTAATTAATTTTAGTGTCTTCTGTAAATAAAAATAGAAGAATTGTTGCTAAACAATCTGGATCAAGCAAATTATTATCATCCTCCATGAAGAGTAGTGCTATAGGCTTGCCATGAATTTGTTGCTGATGCTGATGTACAATTGTTGTATGCTGGTGATGTTGAGATTGCTGAGTGCGGTCTGCTTCATACCATATTGTATCATAGTTCGAATGCCATCGCGAGTCATCAGTTAGATTTTGTAAAGAGGATGGAAACCGTCGAAGTACATGTGGCGTATCTATATTTGGACCGTTTCGACTCTCCCAATCGCGCCGCAGATATTGAGCTTCAGCAGCCAAATCTGGAGGCAAACTTGCAATTTGTGATTCTTCCATATCAGTAAGAATTGCTCGACGTAATGACTCAGGTAAATTTTGGAAAAACGCCGCTGTATCAACGGGATCATCGGGATTGGCTGCCGAAGCAGCCTGGCGTTGTTGTTCAATTCTCTGTTGCATTAAAACCTCAGTCTGAATATTTGGTGGTAACGCAGCCAAAAATTCTGGATTAACTTCTATTAAAGAATCATGTGCGACTTGAATTGCATTTTGTTGTGCTCGTTGGCGTATGCGTTGCATTCTTAAATGCTCATTTATAACTTCCTCACGCATTTCAGCGGGCAATGCAGCTAAAAATGATGGATCCACACCCTCCGGAACTTGTAGATCTCCCAATGCAGCTCGAACTTCAGCATTCATTCCAGAAGGTGCAGCCTCTGAAACAGCTTCAATATCATCCGACCGATGGTCTTGAACCGCTGGCACAGAAAGTTCTTGATTTACGGCACTCACTAGCCTAATATCTTCTTCTTCAATATTTTCAGTTGCTACATCTTCTGACCTATTCGTTGTGAAATGTTGTGATGCTTGAGTCATTATATTATCCACGTTTTCGCTATTTGATGGCTCCAACACTGTGCGCATTTCAAAGCCAGGTGGTATTTCAAAAGCCGTGTTAATTTCTTCTCCCAAATTTGTTGGGTTAGTATTTGAACTACTTTCATCCTGTTCATCCTCGAAATCATCTTCAACATTCTCAAGAGTTTCACCCTCATTCGTTACCAGTATTGTTGGGTTTTCTTCTTCACTCGAATATTCCACTTCACCGGCACCATCATTTGATATTTGATCCTGCTGTTCCTGTATATCAGTAGATAAAGCAGTACTTTCATTTCTTTCTGTTATATTTTCATTAGCCGACGAGGTATTTTCAGATCCACTATTTAAATTAGTTGTCTGTTGAATGAATACAGGTATAGCACTGCGGCGATTAGGAGAATTGTAAGTGGTAGTGGATATTGGTTGATCCATAGATTTGGTTTTTTGATTGTCTTTGAATGCTCTTATTAAGAACGGAATTAGAAGATGGGCAATATATAAACAAGCATCTGTTTGTGACTCCAAGTCCAAATGCTTAGCTTCCTCGAGCCACCAATGTAAACTATCTTGATTAAATATATCAAGTTGCCCTTCTTCGGTCGGATTATTAAATGATGGCATTAAAGTGCAATACTGTTGATCGAGCAAAATTAAACGTCTAGTAGATTCACGCCTTTGAATCAAACTTCCTATTGGTGTAGTTTGGCTATTTGTTGATCCAACGTATACTGTGCTGGTATTATTTTGACTTCGCTCATGATTGGTGGTTGAAGCACTTTCTAATTCAGTATTTGTAACAAAATTTAAATCTGCCCTAGTCGGACCGAGCCTCGGTGCTACCCAAACAGATGAAGGATTTGTTCTCACTGAGCTTTCTTCTGCATTGGTCAGATTATTATCGGCAAAGGATTGGTCAACCATATTACTAACCACATTTGAGGACGGTTGTACGTTATCCTGATCGGATAATAACAAAATATCATTTTGATTTTCCAAACGAGCTCCCCGAATTTCGGGGGAATTCATCATTCTATTTTCGGTATTAAGATTACTGTCAGCACTAGTTACTTGCTCACTAATTCTTGCGCTAACTTCTGAAACTTCATCATCAGCGTCAGATCCGTTGACCACTTGTTCGCCGCTCCTACCACTTACTTCTGAAGCCTCATCATCGGCATCATTTGACGCGGTTTCTGAAGATTCGGGCTCATAAATATGATCGAAAACTTCAATAAACTGGCGGGTCTCTTCATCGGCATCTGTTTCGCTATGATCTTCAACGTCTTCTTCATTACCATCCTCATCTTCGTCATCATCCTCATCATCGTCATTTCGTTCATTTTCTGTAGAAGCGTTTGAGTCTGATTCAGATTCACTTGTACTAACATCCCCCAGATTAGTGGAGTTATCTACAACAGTTGCAACAAGTTCAGATGAAGTTGATGCGCCATCACTACCACCATTTCCTCCATTTTCTGTATTTGCACCTTGATTGCCATCTGATCGGCTATTTCTTGTGTCCATTCTATTTCCATCTGCAGGGCCATTATTAGAATCAGAACTTCTGCCTAAAAATGCTACATGTCCATTTTGCAATAGATCATCCCATAGTTGATCAAAATTAATTTGGGGTCGCAAATTTGTTGAAGCTAAAAGTTGTGATTCTCGTACATTTTCTGCAGTGTCTTCATTACTGGTGGACATGGAGTTGGTTGGTTCTTCTGAATCTAAGAATATATCTTCGCCATTCAAAATAAAATCGAACGCCTGTCTACGATCAGATAAAACGTTCCGAATAATATCACGAAGCACATGTTCACTACCTACAGATCCAGAGTTTTCATTAGAGATACGTGATGTTATCCTTGGATATAAACGGCGATTCATAACAGCGTTGTTGCCATTTGGTGGAGTACCAAAAAATATTTTTCTGGAAGATAGAGTACCAGGTGTAATAGTAAGTCTCAACAAAATTTCCATTGGACGTAAAGTTGAATGTACTGTAGTTAGAGTGTTAGAATTAGACAAATCTTTATATTGCGCTAATTTTGCCAAATCAGTCATTATTCCTTGCTTCAGCAAAATTCTATACATATTATTACGTTGTAAATGCACTTTACTCGACAGCATTGGACTTTCAATCATTATGGGAATCAAACCAATAAGAACTTGCAAACGAACATGTTTTTCTGTGTAGCTAGGTTCAGTTAGTGTTCGAACAATCGCTTCATGAAGTTCTTCAACCAATTTCGCTTGAACTGTTGGCTGACTAACGCAATCTGACAAAGAAGAAAGTAGAACTCTTGACATCATACTCACTTCTGGATCTTGTTGGCGCTTAGTTATTGGTAAAAAGTGATCTAGAATAAATGAGATGCATGTCTGTGGCTTTTTAATTAGTGGGCTGTCGGACGGCGTATATATGTATTCGATAATAATTTTCGGCACTAGACACTGATAGGATCTAACTGCGTCTGCTAATATTTTTAATAAAGTCGAACGCGGTAATATTGGTTTCTGGTGCGTATGACTTGTAGATGGTATATGCCAACTGCAGCAGCAAGGATTTACATCAATATTTTCTGCATGTTTTTTAGCCGAAGATATTTTAGGTTGAGAATTATCTAATTGAATATGTGAAGTCTCCGCCATCCTTGTGTTACTATCATCACAATCATCTGTTGTGGACAATCCGCCATAATGTTCACAAGGTTGAATTATTGCTCTCAATATATCTTTTACTGTTTCTTCTGAGGCTTCATCAATTTTCAAAACATTGTTAGTGATGGTGTCACTGGGTTTATTTTGAGTTTGACTCTTTATAAGGAATCTTGAATCATCTATAGGAAAATTCGAACTCAAAGCATTATCAGCTTGTAACGACTGTTTTGCCGCCAAAAGAAATATCTTCGGATGTCTTGCCACCGCAGATGATACTTGCGTCAGAAAATATACCAGATCGCGATGTCCAACTGGCACAGTTGGCGAAGAACGTATAGTCAAAATTCTTTCAATGGAATCTTGTAAAATTGAGGGAGCTTCGAGAACATGCCGTATTATAACGATAGCATAAGTGGGAAACTCCATCATTCCACATGCTTGACGCATCTTAAGTAATAGTGATATTCCACCATTTTTATAGAAGGCCTTTGCATTCTCATAATCTTTAGTTAAGCGAGCACAAAGTTTCATAATGGAAATCTTTGTTTCGAAATCTACCAAAAATTCAGGTCTTAATAAGTGAACAAGACAGGCAATGATATCAACACAATTTTCGCGGGATAATCCAACCTTTTCTTCATGGAGAATAATCTTTTTGTTATGTTTGGAAAACCCAGATGTTCCTTTTTTTGTGGTTGATTTTGTGGTGTTTTTACCCTTCATTTTCTTTTGTCCTAATGGAGTACATTCTTGTAATTGCGTCGCGCATGTTTGTGGCGAATCCTTTTCATTGGTCTGAACAATGTTTTCCTCATTATCACAATCTTTTTTAGCCTGCGATAAACCGGTTAATGAACGAAGACAAATCAGTTCATCTTTATAAATTACACCTTCACCACCAGGTTTTGATCTTACGCTGCGAGTAAGAATACTATCTGTTTTGATATTGGTATTTCCATTTTTGAGTGAGCTTATAGCTTCCGATATTTTCAAGTCTGGTAACACTGAGCGATGGCTTCCTGAAGCTTCGCTCACTTGAGTCATATAATTAAAATTAACAGTATATCGCTGACGTCCTATGTGAATCACTTGAGACTTTTCACCCATTGCAAAAGCATTTTTAAGTAAATTATTATTCGTTTCTGTATATGAGTTCCATTTGCCCGTCGAAACATCATACCACCTCCATTTATCTGTGCATACGGCTCGCATATTTTCCCTACGTTGCAATATTATGCAAACGTTATCAATTGCGTCAACGAATTCTATGAAGTTCTGCAACCATTGAGGAGCTTGGGGCTTAACACCTATTAATGTCTGTTCATTCAATAAAGCTTCAGTCTCATAGAGTAGATTGACTATAATATGCATGAATTTTTCATGGGAGACTATAGCACAAAACTCCTTCCTAATATCACTATAATTTTCATCTAACAGTATTGTTGAGACTTTAAGGCGTATTAAAAGTTTTGTCGATATTTCCCCAAAGAAAATATTTTCCAATTCAGATGTATTCGTAATTTTTTCGTTTTTTATAACGTTAGTTATTTGCTCCATACATTCGGTTACACCATTTACAAGATTCATAATGAATTCTCGTTTATTTTGTTGATTATTCTGTCGGTATAGCGCAGATAAAAGCTCTGTACCAGTATTAACAGTTTCAGGCAAATATTCCATAAATGCAAATACTCTTTCAAATACATCATTGCAAAACTGATTAAATATTTCATTTGGTACAATTTGAACATTATGAAAACCTCCATATTGTTTAAACTTCAAATTTCCTTTCGTATCACTTGTTCGGTTGAAACCTGAAGTTGATGCCGAATCTGTGTCAATGTCCATGTCGGTGCCATCTTGTTGAGAGTTAAGTTGATTTGAAATACTTTGAGTATTTTGAATTTCAGTAGTTGTTGCTTCTGGATGATTCAACAGGAACTCTGTTGCTTGTTCAAGTGAACGCGTATTTCTTAGGGCATCCATAACGTGTTGTGGGCCAAATCCCATGTCGGTCAATACTTTGAAATGGTTAGCATTTAAAAATCCTTCTTCTGTAGACTTTTCAGTTTTCTTCCGTTGTTTAAGTAGTTTATCCGCATTTTGAATCTCATCTAAACGTGCTTTATAACGGTTGGATATCATATTGTGTGATTTTATAATATGCTTCAATATCGCCATAATAGTTTCCGTTATAGATACTCCATAATTAGGAATAGGTTTACGTTTCCAAATGCGCCTCACAACATGCATGGCAAGTTGATGCATTTGGATTAAGTAAAATATTGGTTCGAAGTCAATAGTATCTGAACTATGACTACCTTTTGTTGACAAAGCATAAGGTGAATCAAGTATTCCTCTGGGATTTACCATTTTTTCAAGCAACTGTAGCCAGGCATCTATAAATTCTCCGGTGCCTGCAGGGTATTCGTTGGTATCACTCGGCATATTTTGTAAAATATTATTTAATAACAAACAATTCTCAAAGCCAAAAGTATTCGAACTATTATCTAGAGATAAAGCCCAATAGAACATATCAAAAAATGCCCCTAAGCCATTTTCTTCACAAAATTGAGAGATCATTAAGTGGAAACAGCTTCGTTTGTCATCAAAAAGCATTGGACCAGTAAATCCCACAGAACATATAAGAAATGTAAGTTTTAACTTTGGTGCAGGTTTTGTTACGTTATTTTCATGGCTGAAGCCATTTACTAGAATTGAGCTCAGAACCCGAGCAATTTCCTTAGCGTCCGCTGTTGGAATCTTACTGTTTACAGTATTTGATGAATAGTCATTGTTCCGCCGTTGCCGAGCTTGAGGTGTACCAACGGAAAGTTTTACTAAGGTTCCAAAAAGTTCGGCTAATGCACGTCCTAGCCGAGAAGAAGCTGCCAACAATGACTTTATATAACGCAGCTGATCATCCGCTTTTATTTTAAACTTAATGGAACTCAATTTCTTCATTGCCAAATCGTCCTTGTCAGCACCCACTGTTGGCTCGGGAATAGCTGTGTCATATAATCCAGTTTCATTTATTTCATCGGAGCACAGGCTTAACAAAATGGTACTCTCCCACACCAAAGAAATATAAAGACGGACTAAACTTTGCAAGAGTTGTAAGCCAGTACCGGAATTGTTACCCCAACGACTTAGTAGAGTTAGCCGCATTTCACTCGAAGCGTTACGACATAAATGAACTAGAAGAACCACATATCCATGAACTGAGCTCATATTGTGTAAGAGAGGTGTGTAATCAGCTGTGGAAAAGCCATCATCTAATTTGGGACATGCCATTAACTCACGCAAAAGTATACTTTCTCCGGGAAAATTAAAATTCGATATAAGCGGTTGCAAATTGTTTGTTATTTTTGATAATTCTTCGAGTGCTATATCTATTACTGTCGTCTCATGTGCTAAATTCAAAATAGATTTACACACATTGGCAACTGCTTGTGCTGTTGTAGATACAGGTGAATCAATTGGTAAGTTTGGCAATGACAGCAAACGTAGTAGTGGTTGTAAGCCGCCATGCATTACGAACTCTCTACAATGATCCCCATTTGAGCTATTGCTGAATATCGCATCAATAAATTTCATAACATTTAATATGTAGTCGATTAAAGGAATAGCTTCACGTTCATGATTTAATCGGATTTGCACTTGTTGTTCTATATTTCTATTTTGCCGGTGTTGCTGTTGCTGTGACGCAGAAGACATTTCATCATCATCTTCATCGTCTTCCCCACTGCTATCATTCTCATTGCACCTTAATTCCAGGTTGTTCTCATTACTAGGAGTTTGTTGGTTAGTTGGGTTGATCGTATTGGCAATAGAAGAGCTATTATCCTTATGCGCTCTCCAGCAAACATATTTCGCATCAGATCCAAATCGAACTAAATCATGAAGTAATCGTACGATGGCTTCTATTGCATCTGTACGTAAATAGGGATGATGCTTCATGAGGTCATCCATGGCATTACCTAAATTCGTAGAAGTGTCACCTAATGGGTCTGACGACCGGCGCCTTCGCATAGCTACTAAATAATCTGGCGACAACAATACCCTCAGGAATTTATCAAATGGATCATAAGACATGAATTCCATTAGGCCACGTTCATTTAGGCAAAGGGCTGAGAATATATTCGGTAAAGAACCCAATATTTCCCTTGTGGCTGGTACTTCTTTTTGTAGCAACGAACGAAGGATTATATTTGTGAGACCCGTTTCTTGTAAAGATGATAATAAAGATGGTTCATTGAAAACATAAACCGTAACAACATCTGTAGCTAACAAAAATAATGACGGCCCGTAATACTCAGCATTTGATATTATGTGCTGTAAAGATTTTGGCAAGGAACTTTCCATTATATTTCGCATACCATTAAAATGAGCATGGTCTTGAATCGATTTTTTCAGAAAGTTAAGCATAGATTTCAATAAGGCTGCTCTTTGAGTAACACATGCCATTTTTTTGCCGTCTTGCTCTGTTACCGGTGATTGTGACGCCGACTTTTCATTCAAGACTCTACTATACTTTCGGGTGTCTCGTTGAAGTTCACTCCTTCCAACATAAGCTTCATTATCTTCGAACGTTTCTGGTGGTGCATTATCCCCATTTCCTTGATCTGAAGATAAAAAACCATCAAAAAATCGTGATTAAAGAAATGGCATGTTCTAATTATTAAATTTTCAATGAAGTTTTATGACGGATGAAAAAAAATGTTGTTTTGTATGCTATACACCACAGTACCAACTATTACCATTTGAAATTTGCTCCATATCGTCTATAAATTCCACTTTTATTTCCAAATTATCTAAAGCATCTCTGCAGCAATTAATTTCTTTTTCCATGCGGTCAATAAATATATTAAGGCCATTACATTGATGAAATTTGCTGATGTCGATATTGGTAATTAAATCAATGACCCGAACAGCTCGTGTAACAAAGGTTATGTGTTCTAAATCGACTCCGGGCCAATTAATTACTTGTAGCAAAGATTTCATCATACCACTTTTCACTAAAGCATGACCACCTGCTTCATAACTGGCTAAATGATAAAGTAGACTAAACAATGAGGTGGCCAGAACCAGTGGATATTTTTCGCAAATTCCTTCGTTCGTCAAGCTTATTATACAATCGCGGACTAAAAGTGGTAAAATGCCTCCTTGACGTTCTGCTCCTGTATATTGTATTATTTTTGCCAGCCTAGAACCTGGTCTAAAAGAAAAACATCCTTAAATTATTATAATAATAATTAATGAAAGAAAGATACAAACCTTGGTACATTAGGATTTCGGTCGAAGTGCAACATAGACGTTAATGTTCTTAGAACGGCAGCACGAATTTCAACTAAGTATACATCCTCTTTATCTATTAATTCGCACAGTTCTTCACCAAAGCCGGAATATAGAATTCTCTCAACATTGTCTTGTAAAGCATTAGAGTAAATCAGTACCGAGATTGCTTGAAGACGGGCTTGAACAAACTGGAGACGTAACTTTTGATCTTTAAAACCAGATACAAGACGAATCCTATGTGCAATTCGCATCTACAAGTATAGGATTTTTGCTATTTCAGTTTTTTGTTCTGATTTTACTTAATTTTTTATACTTATCTCGATCGATTTTTTTGATTTTGTTATATGTATTATTTACTATAATATATAACAGTCTTTATATTAACAATTTTTATTTCTTAATATTAAAAAAAAGAAAGTGTCAACTTAAAAACAACTCAAGTATATCCCACATTGCTTCGAGACCTCACAAACAACTGATTAATAGATTAATATAACTATTTTAGGTATTCTACTCCTCCACAATCAATCACATGAATTTCGTGAATATACAATAGAAACACACATTTATCTGCGCTTTTTTGTATAACCGGCTATTAGTTTTTCTTTTTTTTTTAAATGTACGGAAAAAGCGATGATTCTAAGTTGCAATCGATTTGAAGGACCCGAAATAATATGTCTCTATTCTTAAATAAGTAGACAGTATAGCTGAACTTTTTTAGCGTGTAATCGCCTTTTTGTAGTTTGTCACGTAGCAGTTATGTAGGGGTGATAGAAATTATTATCCGATTTCATCCATTTCATATTGTATGAAGATATGCTAAAGTAATATCGTAAATTTGGTTGATACATATATGGAGCTTTAGTGTTTTGAGAGATAAGTACATGCATTAAAAGTATTACTGGTCACCCACTCCTCAAAAATATTTCAAATCACAAATGCCTTCTATACATAGTTTCATCAAATGATATCAAATTTTACTCAATTAAGTAAAGTTTTCCCCTGCATGGACGGACGAAGGCACATACATTGGGAATTCAACTCTTATCGACATCCTAAACATAACTTCATTTGCAACAAGTTGCGAGAGCAAAAAAATCTAGATTAATATTTTCTTTAACTAACAAAATCAATTATGTTTCAATCGAAATATCTGCATTCAGAGAGTCTACTTAATACAACTTGGCTAAATGAAGTGATATAATAAGAGGAAAGACCACAATAGATAACATGTCGCAGTGTCATTCTGTTATAATATAATCCAAGCTAATATATGTACCTGCATAGGATATTAATTTTTGTACAGACATCGAAATAACCCATTTTTTTTTTTTTTTTTTTAATTTCCACTTACCTTAACTGTCTCCGATGGGTTTTTCATATGACCACAGATCGCTTTCACCACTTCTGAGATGGGTAAGCCCTTGCATGTATTCACCATATCAGGTATCTCCAGTAAAACTACTTGACCGTTTTCATCTGAGTATTCAATTGAAAGTTGATATAAAAACTCCAGTTTAGGTTTTCTAATGCAACAATCAATTAAAGCCAAACCATAATTTGGATCTCCCCAGCGCTGTAAATAAATTTGAGTGAAGTATGAGATCTAAAAAAAATAAGGAATTGTACCTCAGCAATATTATAAAGTTTCGTCAAAAGCATATCCTTCTTTTCCAGTGATAACCGCGGTATGAAATTACTTCTTTTAGAGAACATGTACAGCAAATTCAGAACTGCCAATACAATATCCATATTCTGAGAAGACAGCAATTGGGTCAAATGTTCTACCGAATTATAAAGATGTCTTGAAAACGAGTGTTCAATCAATAAAGTAGTAAAATTCAAAACCAGAAGTAACAGACGAACATCCTGAAACCATTTATAAAAGTGATTATTAAAATTTATTAAAGAAATGTGAGTCTACAAATTTTTAATACTAGAACAAATTTTGAGTTAAACGAACCATTCCGCCGTATATGTCATGATTTCAATTCGCATTCCAGCACATTTGATCTAACAGACTCACTCTTTACCACTAAAAAAATTATTTTATCTACTCTTAACAACAAGTGGTTGGGCGGGAGGAGGGTAATCGTTGGGTATTATTATTAAAAAATATGTTTTATATTTATATATAATATATTTCTTAAATACTAAATAAATTCTTCTCCACTTAATACAAACACAAATTTTTTTAAAATAATCATATATGGATTGGTTTTATATGAAAATATTAATGAAAACATGTTTATGAAAATTTTCCGGTTATGAGAGCACTTATAACCGGTGCTGTGCATATTGCAGAATTTCACTGTACCCACACATATTTTAAGGACACATTGTAAATTTTTGGATTAAAAATATTTAATATTTTTGAGTTACACGCAATCTCCGACGCGCTAAAAAGAGGTTCTTTACTGCTGGAATGATTCTAAAACTAGAAAACATCATTGTTTACCAGAAGACATTGTCCGTAACTACTGTCCAAAAACATTGATAAAATAGCGATATTTTATAAAATAATGTTGAATTTTACCCACAATTTTGGTCGATTTGGGTCCGCCAAAATTGGATTTTTGATCAGATCAAAAAACAACAAAAAAAGAATGATCGCATCACTTCTCCGAGTTACCAAGTAAAAACTCAAGAAAATTTGGAAAATATAGTTTTGAGAAAAAAAACGCGTTTAAAGAGAAACTAATGGGGAGATTGAACAGAGTTATCTACTATGGAAGGCTGTAATCAAAAAACAATTTTTAAAATTATAACATATCGAAATAAGAAAACTTTCTTTTTTTACCTTCACACTAAGTACGCCCTTAAATCAATTAACAATACACAATTTGTAAAAATCGCCAAATTTTAACAACTCTGAAACTTGAATATTTAGGTAGTTGACTGGTTTCGATGTTGTTTTTTTAACGGAGTATCAATCCCCGTTGGGATAGTAAGGGTTATCCATGTTGTCGTCGACGTCATCTAACGGGAGGCCCAAGAAACGTGCTGTTTCGTCGGGGTCGGACCAAAGGGAAACGGGTTTGGGTTGGCAGGGCATGCAATGAGGTGACCAGTGTCATGCGGAGACTCATTGCATGCAGAACATATATTGGATATGTCTGAGTGAGGAAACGAAAAAAGTAGGAAACTCCCTCTGGTGGCTGTGGGAGTTTCGAGATGTAGAAGTTAAAAAAGTAGCGGGGAGAGGACACCACTCTGCGGAACCCCCTGTTTAATTCTTCTCAGTTTGGATGTTTCACCTCGAAACAGTACGGATGATTGACGACCGTTCAGGTAGTTAATGGTCCACCTCTTTAACCCTGGAGGAAGCGTGGTTTTCTCCATGTCCTGCAATAGCGTTGTGTGGTTGACTGTGTCAAAAGCTTTTGACAAGTCCAACGCTACGAGGATCGTTCTCTCGCAGGGTGGTTTCTAGTTGAGGCCACGAACTATCTGAGCGTTTATGACGCTAAGTGCTGTGGTGGTGCTGTGCACTTTTCGGAATCCATGCTGGTGGCTGGCTAGGCTCAGATGGTAAGTGAAGGTCGGGAGTACCAAGGCTTTAAGTGTCTTCACTACTGGGGAGAGGAGAGTTATCGGACGATAGGACTCCCCTTTGTTGGCGAGTTTCCCAGGTTTCAGTAGTGGGACCTCTCTTCCGACTTTCCACACATCGGGTATTTGAAGAGGGGTCAGCAACAAGTAGAGGACCTTGGTAAGATAGCTTACTCCCGTCGAGCCTAGATGCTTTAGCATAAGCATGTTGATCCTATCAGGGCCAATGGATTTAGAAGATTTCGATATGTTGATGACATTCTGAACCTCCTCATCGGTGAAAGTAAATGTCGCGCAGTCGCATTTTGCGCAGCCGTCGGTTAACACATCGCTTGGTTTTGTCTACCGAGGGTGCAGTGTAAATTGTTAGCTAAAATAGCTCGCGCACTTCTTCGGGTCCGAAGAGGAACGACCATTGAATTGAACTTCAACTCCGTCGTCATGTCTCTTCGGGATAGACAAAGCCTTGATAGTAGCCCAAAGCTTACTCACACCGGTGGAGAGGTTGCAGGACTTCAGGTGCTCTATCCATTTCGTCCGCTTATGATATTTTACCAATCCCCGAATCTCCAAATTGGTATCTATGCGTGGATCCCCGGGATTACCTAAAACGGCTGCTTCGGCTGGGAAATTGGGGCGGAGTCCCGCTATTCTTCCAGACGGGATGAAGCGAGTGGTAGCTGCTGTGATCACATTGCGGAATTGACGTTCGGCAACGGATACGTCCATAGGAATGGGTAAAGCGTTGAAGGTGCTCTTAGTAAATTCTGTGAAGCCGACCCAGTTAGCTTTGTTAAAGTTAACGAAGGTACGATTGTCCACAGAAACAAAATCGGGAGATTTCTGGATCGAGATAATTATATGCAGATGGTCTGATGCGAGAGTTACCATTGGTCGCCAGGTTATGCTATTTATCAGACCACCATTAGCAATGGTAATATCCGGATCGGTAATATCCGAATCCGTAATATCCGGCGAGCTATTACAGGTGCCCATAACTCTGGTGGGGGCTTCGTCATTCATTGTGCAGAATCGTTTGACAGGCAGGAATGCCAAAGATAATGGTGCGCGAACCCTTTATTGGGGTAGGTCCACATACCATAAAGGAGCCACTCCGCAAGGAAGAAGGAGTAGGCAGGCTACTGGTCGCATGGTATACCGGCCACTGCAAATTGAATAGGCATCTGTACAACATGGGCCAATCCTCTTGCGCTAACTGCCGGTTCTGCGACTTGGAGCCTGAAACCCCGGAGCACCTGCTGATCGACTGCACAATCAAAGCAGTTTTAATTTTCGAAATGAAAGAGTACCGAAACTGTCTATTATTTTGTCCAGTGTATATCTTATAGCATTCACATAGATGCATAACTAAATCAGATCTTGTTGTTGTAACGCTTATCTAGTTCCCATTAGGGTGGTAAGGTTAAGATAAGTCCTCAACGAGGCCACTCAACGGTAAACCCAGAAACGTGCTCTTTCGACGGAGTAGGAAAAAAGGGAGAGGGGTGTCAGATGTTTTAGGGGTAGCTGGTCATGCAGACATTCATTGCATTCTGGACATACTATATATGTATTTGATATGTTGAGTTAACTCTGGATAAGTACGAGTTTAACTTGCTACCGTATCCAACATGAATCTGCACAAGTGCAACTTTCCATACTCGTGTGAACTCGAGCTTGTCGTCTGCAATGGGTGGTGATTTGATAGTCACGGTGAAGGTGTTTAGGGCTCCACTGTGAGTGGTGGTCAGTGTTTGTCTGAAATCCGATGTCTGCCCGGCGTATTGTTTTATGTCGTCGACTTAGTTAAGGATTTATTTAAAAAACAAACACATTTAATTTATATTTTTCATATATACATTTCAATGTATACAGTGTAATTAAATATATGTATATTTATTTTAAAAAAATGTGTGCAAAGTGTGTAATACTTATTGAAATAGCAAGCAATACCTTTTAAGTTTTTAACTTTAAATAGAAATATCTTGAAAACTATGTAAACATATATAAATTACTTTAAGAATGCTTTCTGGCGCTGGAACAACAATGCGTGAAAACATAGAATACACATTTCTGTAGCTGCGATGAGGTATAAAATTAATTAAACATAGATGTTATTCCGAAATTAAACAAACAGTGAACTAAAACAGTAATCACATATATATCGCACTGCTCCACAAAAGGAACTACAAAGCATTGATGTAACTAATAACATTAATAGTTCATTTCTAAATAACTTTCTATGATATTGATGAAATGGATAAAATACTATAACTAGACACGAAAATAGTTTTAACTATTTCGCCTGCAATTTTTAATTATCAAGAAAACAAAGATTTTATACACAAAAACAATGTTATATTGGTCAATATGGAATAAATCAAACAGAATTCATTATTCTGTAATACATAAGTGTTTATAATAAATACCTCTTTGGAAAATTTTAGATCGCAATATAACATGAACTCATTATCATCCACCTGCCTTGCACCTTCCTCTAAAATTTTGTCAAAACGATCCAAAATATGAGTCCAGTGGTATAGTTCACACTTTCCATATGTCCAAACTGTCACTGTTTCAAGAAACCGGGAAATATCAACTTTACTGCGACATTTAGTTAATTGATCTATGAGCAATCTGCATTCTGGCGTAAGCTCCGACGAACTCTTTTTCATTTTACTTGTATCAACTTTCATGGTTATAGTTTTTTAACAATTTTACTGCCCAATCTTAGTAATTCACCATTACATATCATTATTATGAAAACACAATAGCAGGACCATAAAATTCAGCACTTTTACTTGGATTCCCTAATTATTATTACAAATACTATCCAATCCAAAAACCGTAGACAATAAAGAAAAACAAAACAAGGAGCTGCCACCTCTCTTATTAATCAATCTTTTTAGTGATTGTTCACACTTTCACCAATGCCCCTATCTTATAATTAACAATTTGTTACAAGTCGTTTAGACCATTGTAAAGGTTTAAAGGAAACAAATTATCAACTACTGTCAAAGAAATTACCTGATCACAATAATTCGTTTTTCCGAAAAAAGAATTTTAAATAAAGGAACTGTAACAGACACACTTTTCCTGTGGAAATGTATATTTAATATACAATTATAATAAAACCTTAAACGTTTTTGTGACGATAGTTGTTCTAGTTATTTGACCCTAAGTTATATACATACTACATCCTAAATAAATCAATATATGCAATGCTATATCCCCGGCAAATAATTCAAATTATTGTGAATTGGCACACCTTCTGCATACATTTTTAACAAAAAAAACTGTAACAAATCTTTATAATTTAAATAGAAATTATAAAATCTATTTAAAACTTACCTTCCTCAAAAATTTAACGACGTAATATGTCTTTATGTAAAATGACAGCTAAAACAGGGTTGCAATTAAATTTTTGCGTAACATTGCACGCAAATATACATGGGTTTTGGTCTGACATTATTTACAGCCATTGCAAATAATTTTCTGCGTGTGTTTGTTGTTGTGCCGGCGCACCAAGAGGAAATATATGCAATTCTTGCACCGTGCAAGGGTTTTGCAAGAGCAAGCGAATACCCCTAATTTGTTTGAGCGATTTTAATTTACTGTGTACTTCGTGGAAAGCTCTGCAGTTAGTCATAGTTTAACAAATTTCTCAAACAAATTATGTAGTTGCGTCTGAACCAAATAAATCTAATTCCGAATAAATTTGGTAATTGCTTAGATTTACTATACGTTGATACCTCTTCAAAATGTTTCATTTCATTCTTGACGATTTAGTTAGAGATGTCCAAACGAATATGCGGAATCAAATAGCGGGAGATTTCAATGCCTAGGCTTTCGACTGGGGAAGTAGAAAAACAAATCAACGTGGAAATGCCTTGCTCAAAGCATTGTCGGCCGTAGATTTTCACACTTTTCTAACAGATCAGGCTTTCCTTCAGTCATCGGTCTAAGTAGTTTAGCAGTACCCTATGGCTGCAAATACATTTTCACTGGCATCTACGAAGATATGAGATGGAACTATTTTAACTGACACGTTTTGTGTTTTCTAGCATTATAACAGAATACTGCAGCAGAGTTTCACGTAGAATTTAATCGAGTACTTCCGCTTTAACGAACGCTGCATTTTCGGCTTACACGTCTCACAGAAACACGTCGCGCGAAAATTTGTCCTCACTCTCCAGGTGCCCGGAGACAACTGACCGGCCGCTCGATCGTTAGCTAGGAACGCCCTCTACCGAATCCAGTCGGTGCGCGCATGCTCCGAAGTGCAGTCGCGGCGGAAGAAAATCAGTCTTGGATGGTACTTTCAAACTGTGATCCCTGGTCGGTCGTGATTCGTAACGGTACTCTGTAGAGGCATATCCATTCTGCAAAAGATGTGAGAGCGACGCACAGCGGCCTGATGAAACTACCAATGATTGTCAAGCAATTATAATACCCTCTTGGATATACGTATAGTGCAGTGATGCATATAGTAGACAGAGATTTGTTTTTATTCGTCGAGAGAGGTCTTTACTTCTCAATTGCCTACTTAGTTCGAATTAGCACCTGTTGGCAAGAGCTATCCTGCGTTGGATTTCCAGGCTGACATTGTTTGTTGGTGTTTATGCTGGTTATACGACACATATACGAAACTATCTACAACTTCAAAGTTATGACTGTAAACAGTGACGTGGGAGCCAAGTCGCGAGTGCGACGACTGTTTGTTTGATGACAGGAGATATTTCGCTTTGCCCTCGTTCACTGCCAGACCCATTTGTTTTGCTTCCTTGTCCAGTCTGGAGAAAGCAGAACTAACGGCGCGGGTGTTGAGGCCGATGATATTGATATCATACGCCAGCAGCTGTACACTCTTATAAAATATTGTACCTGCTCGATTAACATCTGCAGCTCGAATTATTTTCTCCAGCAGCAGATTGAAGAAGTCGCATGATATGGAGTCGCCTTGTCTGAAACCTCGTTTGGTATCGAACGGCTCGGAGAAGTCCTTCCCGATACTGAGAGAGCTTTTGGTGTTGTTTAACGTCAGTTTATACAGCCGTATTAGTTTTGCGGGGATACCAAATTCAGACATCGCGGGATAAAGGCAACTCCGTGCTGTCGAAAGTAGTTTTGAAATCGACGAAGAGGTGGTGTGTGTCGATTCTTCTTTCACGGGTCTTTTCCAAGATTTGGCGCATGGTGAATATCTGGTCGGTTGTTGATATACCAGGTCTAAAGCCACAGGTAAGATCCAATCAGTTTGTTGACGGTGGGCATTAATCTTTCACACAATACTCGAGATATAACCTTATACGCGATGTTGAGGAGGCTTATCCCACGGTAGTTGGCGCAGATTGTGGGGTCTCCCCTTTTGTGGATTGGGCGGAACACACTTAAATTCCAATCGTTTGGCATGCTTTTGTCCGACCATATTTTACAAAGAAGCTGATGGTATGCTCTTTATCAGTTCTTCACCGCCGTGTTTGAATAGCTCGGCCGGTAATCCATCGGCCCCCGCCGCTTTGTTGTTCTTCAGGCAGGTAATTGTTATTCGAACTTCTTCAATGGAACGTCTGCTTCATTGTCATCTGATTGGGGAATCGGGTTCGCCTTCTCCTGGCATTGTTCTTTCACTGCCATTCAGCAGGCTGGAAAAGAGTTCGCTCCTTAATATCAGTATGCCCTGGGCATGGTCATTCTCAATAAATTGACCGAATCAAGCCATTTATATTATTAGATTCTGCAATGGGTGCTCCCTTGGCCTTGCATATTTCGGTATAGGATTTTTGCATTTTGTGTCATCGTGCAATCTTGCAAGAGCAAGAGAGTCCCCCTAGTGTGCTACATCTATGTATGGTATATATGTAAGTAACACAATGCTGGCAACTTGCCGTCTTATTTCTTTATCTTCTTCACTGGCGTAGAAATCGCTTGCACGGTTATAGCCGAGATAACAAAAGCGCTCCAGTGGTTTTGACTTTCCGGAATTTGGCTAAAATTCGAGATACCAAGTGCAGTCAGGTCATTCCCTACCTGAACTTACCAATGGAGAGGAGGTCTTCTTCTTCGTCTGCTTCCAGCGCCATGTACTGAATCGGAAACATTTAAAACTGGAGTGTCCAAATTAGATGAAATTATCTATTGAATTGAATTTCAAAGTTATAACTCTCAACAGTGATGTGAAAGCCGAGACGTAAATCCGATGTATATTTGCTTGATGACAGGGCATATTTCATCTTTCCCTCTTTCACAACTAGACCTATGCGCTTCGTTTCCTTATCCAGTCTGGAGAAAGCAGAACAAACGGCGCAGTTGTTCAGGCCAAAGATACCATATCATCGGCGTTCACCAACAGCTGTACATTCTTATAGAAGATTCTACCTTCTCTATTTACTTCTGCAGATCACATTATTTTCTTCAGCAATTTGTTGAAAAAGTTACACTATAGAGAGAGTGGGAGAGATCCTTCCCGATCCAGTGGAGATTTGCTGTTGCTCAGTATCGAAGGCGGCTTTAAAGTCGAATGAGAGGTGAAGTGTGTCGAAATCTGGTCGATACTAAATTTTCCAGGTCTAAGGGTACACTAATAATTTCCAATTAGTTTATTGACGATGAACTTCAATCTTTCACACCTTAAGACCTTATATGCAATATTAAGCAGGCTTATCCCACTGTAACTGACGCAGATTGTGGTGTTCCCCTTTTTGTGGATTGGGTAAAGCCCACTTAGGTTCCCTTGTTGACGGTTGACCTTTTACTTTATGGAAATCAGCCTTTGTAAAATTTTATGACATAATAGCAAGACCAGTTATTTTTGATCATTATGCGTGTGCTATGGTTGTTATATTAAAATTCGAGCGTTACGGTAACATTTTTTTTAAATTTCGATATGGCAATTTCGGCAAATCAGCTGCGTTTAGTTTAACTTGTATAAACATAGTGAGTCTCTGTAAATATTAGGAAGTTAAAAATATTATAATTAAAGTCGCAAATGTTTGGACACATAAATATATTGTGAAATTGGTTTAAGAGTATTTATCCTTTTAAAATAAATAAAGCTATGGGTAAGTAAAGTAATTCCGCGACAGTACTGCAATATAAAGCATTACTCTGCCAGAAAGAAAACTATTTTGGCAACAACGTAATAAAAAATATTTACCTATATGGACCTTTTAAAAGTTTGCGAAGAATTGTTTTATAAGGTGTATATTAATAAGTATTAATAATAAACTTTGTGGAGCAATTGTCCACACAATTTCTCGTGCGTTATTCAATATTTTCGTAAGGTAATATAATCAAATCCATATGTAGTTATTGAATGTGTATACACATATATATATACATACATATGTATTATATGTACATATGTAGACATATTTTGTAAATACGTAAATATATTAATTATTATATTTGAAACGAGTGACACCTATTTAAAATGTGCCTTCCTTGATTTGCTATTACAATATAAGGTCGATGATACTATACCCCTCTACATATATATGTATATACATTGTATTTGGTTAATACATACGTATATATAAGATAATGGAATACAGCAGTATGATGAGTTCCTTTTATACACACATACATATTTTTTTGTCTTTAAATGATGTTAATTTTTAGTCTTCAAATATAAATAGTCTACTTAATTGAAGACACCTTACATTTAACTATTAACCCCTCTAAGGGACCATCGTAACTCTAGCATTCCACTTTGATGTCCCCTTTCAGGGGACATTCAAATGTATTAGTAATTACGGCGAATTGAAATATTTTCGCGCAACTTTTTGAGACATGCATGTTTCCCTAATGTTTTCTATTAAAATAGCTCAAGAAATCACATCAAAATGTTGTATAATTACTAAGAGATTTATACAAATAATGTTGGAAAATCTTCTGGGGAATAGATTATGTAATAAATTACATATTCCAGATGTGGATCTAAGAAAAGGAGACTTATAGTATGTTGTGACAGGGAAACATCTAGTGGCAACCGACAAGCAAATTATTTTCGTCAAATATGCACCAACCAGCCCATAGTGTATATTTGGGAGTACTTTAAAATGTATCATAGGTCGCAAAATTAAAAATAAAAAGTATTGATTTTCTTACAAATAAACATTACTCGATCTCAACCAATTCATATCAGTCCAATATCATTATAATACGTTACTTAGTTCTAAAATTAACAGAAGTTATACAAGGGTGGTTTGTAAATGTTTGTTTCTGCTGTAAAGTGGCGCCAACTAGCTGATAGCCAACGTCCAAAACCGAGCGAAGTGCAAAGGGTTAAAACGCAATAGTGTAGAGAATATATAGTTATGTAACTGGGACACGGTGTACATCCAACGACGATTTATTAATTCCTAATTCAATTCCTAATTCAATTAATTCAAATCTAATTAAGCTTACATCATAAGGAAAATTATTTTATGAAGATCAGTGAAGGTATTAATGGCTCCACTGTGAACGTGCATGTGCATGTCTGAAGTTTGTTGCTACCAAAGTCTGATCGGCATATTGTTTTAGTCGTAGACGTAGTTGATTCTCCTAGGAGACGGTTTTGCTCCAAGCAGTGATGCGAAAGCAACCCAGCAGAAGCTGCTTGCAGAGGAGTTCATTATGCTCCTTAACTGAGAGTTGTTCGGTGGGAGGCATCCTGTCGTGGTCCAGAGTGCAGTGTTATGAGATGTTTGTGGCTTCCTCGTCTGCGTTTCACTGCATCCAGGCTACCGTATTGATGCGGCGTAGTTAGGGACCGGTCGGCGGATTGCCTTGTAAGTTGCCAAAAACGCTTTTTTGTGTTTTTGCATGGGTTGCCGGCTAGGGACTTGAGGTTTTTGTTATGGCTTTGTGCTTAAGCAATCATCGCGGTCATGTGAGGAGCGAAGGACACAGTTATGACTATACTTCTTCGTCCAGTTTATGAATAAGGTCGCTATGAATTTAGTGGGGAGGAGTGTTACGTTCCGTGCAGCGAGAAAGAAAAAAAGTCAAATAAGTAGCCGTTTACGTTTGAGACCATGCCATCGATCCCATTGCTCGACGTCATTATCGTGCAATCGTCGGTGTACGATGTGAAAGAAAGGGAGTTTCGAGATATAGAAGTTAAACTCCAACGAAGAGATGAAGGAACCCCATGTTTAATTCTTTTCAATTTTTTTTTTTACCTCGAAATGGTACGAATGATTGCCGACCGCTCAGGTAGTTCATAGTTCACCTCTTCAACGCTGGAAGGACCTTGAAAAGTATTTTTCAATCAAGATTATTATGAGCAGATGGTCTGATGATATGTTAGCAAAGGTCATTAGGTTATGCTGTTTATCAGACAACCATTAGCTAGTCTGTTTCGTCATTCATAGTGCATAATGTCGAATCCTCTATCCGTTCCGCCAGCTCGATCCCAGCACAATCGTATGACAGGCAGTGGTGCCAAAGATCGTGGTCCGCGTTAAAGTAGCCAAGTATCAGTCGGACAGCTTGTAGGGCAACAAGTAACTGGGATAATGTATATACTATATATTTCGAGCTCGACATCGCTTGACCGGATAGCTATACCCTGACATTCTATTGTAGATGTCGCCGTCGATAAATGAAGGCTAAACCACTATCACGCTCGCGACTTTTACGTACAACGTTGACACCTGCGCATGTCCGGAGTTCTGTGCGGCTGTTCAGCTTGGTTACTTGGACCGCTGCTATCGATATGCTTTCCCGGCTCATAAATTCAACTATCTCTTTGATCTTGCTCGTTAGCCTGTTTCAGGTCAGTTGTAGAAATCGTGTTTGTCGTGGTAACTTCGTAGTGATCCTGGAAGTGACAAACGCCATTTATGCTCGTGCAGCCAATGGCAACGAATGACACACTCCACCCATGTATTGTGCGCAGGCCCGAAAACGTCAGAAAATGATAGCAGCCAGAGCAGGAATTGCACACAAATGTGATGTTTCGACGAACCAGGAGATGCCTTGTGGCCGTCTTATCGGAGAGGGATGAAGGTTGTTGGGGGTTGTTCAGACTGGGAGTCATGTGACACCTAGGGAGAACTCGACTAGATTAAATTTTGAGAATACTTTACATTTTTTATTCTTTCAAATACTTTATGATTTCTTTTATATATTGTACAATAAAAATATATATATTGGAACCTAAAAAAAATTCATTTTATTGTGTTTAAGTAACCTAAAACACAATATAATTCATATTATCATAAATCATTCATAATGACAAAAAATTTCGCGCAGGGCACATTTCCTTTAGCGGCAGGATCATTCGTGATGTTTTGTTACTGTCTCGACACGTAAGTGTACATATGAAGATAACTTGCACAATTGCAGTAATCTACTAATAAGTGTATTTCATACTCAATTATAGCAATTTTGAAATTAAATAAGAAGAATAAGAAAACATTTTTTTACTCATATTATTATTGTTTTTTAATTATGTTTGATATTTCAATTTACCACATTCATTTCTTATGGTTTCAGAAATGGCTTTGAATGCGGATACCAATTATCAGTCCTTAAATGAAGGTAATCCTTTTAAAAAGGAAAGTGAAGACTTTCATATTCAAGATCATGACGATACACCAGGAGATAGTGGAATTATGATACATATGGTTCCCGAAACAAATAAAGGTAAAATTTTTAATATATTGGATATGAAGCTATTTATGCGTAGTAATCAATTGATGTACTGTAAATCAATAAAGTTTACATACACCAAGTTCTATTAATTTACGACACGTTTATTTGATTTAAAATTAATAAATTTTCAGTTTTTTACTATCCATTTCAAAAAATTTACATTTAACATAAAATATAGCATATCAAAATATTTTTTTTACACAAAAACAATTAAGCCTAAAGCTTAAAATGCGCCTAATTTATGTAAAAAAGTTTATATACATGTTGCAATTATTGCCCCCAGATGTCGATGCATATTCCCCACTCAATGTCTAGTATTATTTCCGGATATTTTGACCCCTTAAGGCCATAAGGCAGTTTTTAGGCACTCTTTTGATGATTTTGGATGAAGTATAGAGGTGACCACTACATTGACTGAAGCAATGTAATACTTCAAAAGAAATGACACAATGCGTTTTGTTAGATAAAATTTATGAAGAAGAAAATTTTAATAATATAATGAAAAAATGACAAGTAAAAGATTTGAGGATGGTAGCATTAGACCAGAATATAGAAAGTTCAAATCAAGAGGAGATAATCCGATAGTAAAATGGACTAATAGAAATCCTGAAAGAGGACAGAGGTACTCGTATGATAAACATTTTAATGTTAATAATCAAGGTCCAAGGTCCAATCAAATAAATCAAAATGATGCTAAACAGAATATATATCTAGACGATCTAAACAAAACAATAATGGAAGATATAGTAATAATTATAGACCAACAAATTGGAGTTATTTCCAAAAACCACAAACGGCAGGAAACCCTAGGCAAAATTTCGATCAATACCAACCGAATCAATTTACACAAAATTATAGTCAAATTCATAATAATCAATATAGACAAAATCAAGGTGAACCAATGGAGATAGACTGTATTGAACACAGTTCAAAAAGCACTCAATTGGCAGGACACCCCTTGCCAAGATTGCTTATGCTCGAATAGGCAAAGCCAGGAAAGTTACTCAGCAAACTGATGTTGATTAAGAAGAGGTTAATAACAGCAGTTTTTTATGAATCAGCCTGAGAATCCCTACCTAAAAAGAACTGATAAGGAGCATGGATCAGTTTCTTTTGTAGAATATGGTCGAACGAAAGCTCGACCAGTCCACAAAAAGTCGTCGCACTCTCAACTAGACATCCACTGTTGACAGTCATAACTTCGAAGTCGTAGACAATTTCGTCTATCTTGGAATCAGCATCAACGCCAACAACAACGTCGAAACCTAACGCAGAATAACACTTGCCAACAGGTGCTACTCCGAATTAACTAGGCAATTGAGAAGTAAAGTCCTCTCTCGACGAAGAAAAACCAAACTTCATAAGTCACACATTATTCCCGTTTTGCTGTATGGTGCAGAGGCATAGACGATGACAACATCTGATGAGTCGGCGTTACGAGTTTTCGGGAGAAAAGTAGTGCGAAAGATATATGGTAATTCGCGCATTGCCCACAGCGAATATCACATTCGATGGAACGATGAGTTATTCGACGACATTGACATAGTTCAGCGAATTAAAAGACAGCGGCTACGCTGGCTAGGTCATGTCGTCCGAATGGATAAAAACACTCCAGCTCTGAAAGCATTTGACCCCGGGAAGACCAGGGGGAGAAGAACCTGGCTTCGCTTGGAATCTCCAAGTGGCGCCACCTTACGAAGAGAAGAAACAACTGGCGCGATGTTACTAACTCTGCTATAACCACGTAAGCGGTTTCTGCGCCAGTAAAGAAGAAGAATAACGCAAAAATAAGGTGGAAAGTCACACCACTTAGAGGACGAAAAATGGAAATGAAATATCTAAATTGCTCAAGTGATAAAATAAATTATTATTCAAAAATGATGGTAGATTAACTAACACAACGAAAATTTAACACGAAACTAAAATCACAACGCAACAACAGATTAATTCAAAATTGTATCACGAAATTGAGGTTAGAAAACAAATTAAGAAAATGGAAAACAAGGAATAATCCAAAAAAAAAAACAAATTAAGGAAATGGAAGAACAAGGAATAATCCAAAAAAATCACTGAAGATATTCGAGTCCATTAATAGTAGTGCCGAAAAAAAAGATAATTCAGGCGAAAAGAAATACAGAATTGTAACAGACTATAGAAAATTGTCTGAAGTCACAATATATGACAAATACCCTCTTCTAAACATTGGTTCCATTTTAGACAAATTAGGGTCAGCCCAGTATTTTATTACCTTTTATTTAGCGAAAGGATACCATCAAATTCTAGTAAAATCAGAAGATAGACAGCTTTTGTAACACCGCATGGTGTTTATAAATTTATAAGAATGCCTTTCGGACTAAAGAATGCTCCAGTCACATTTCAACGGCTAATGAATGAAATCCTGAGCGACTATATAAATAAGCACGTGTATATCTAGACGATATATTAATTTTTAGCATGTCACTAAACGAACACAATAAGACAATAGAAGAAATTTTTAAAGTTCTCGAAAGTAAAAATCTGAAAATTCAAATTGATAAATGTAATTGTACCCACACAATATTACGCTAACCAGATTTTGAAAAACAATTTATATTAACAACAAACAGATGCATCCAATTATGCGATTGGTGCAGTATTGCCACAAGAAGGACATCCAGTGTGTTATGCTTCAAGAACTTTGAATAATCACGAAAGAAATTATTCCGCAACAGATAAGGAATTTCCGGCAATAATATGGAGAACTAATTATTTTAGGGCATACTTTTATGGAAATAAATTCAAAATTTTAACTGACCACTAACCGATACAATTTTTACATTCTAAATGTTATGTCACCCCGACATCAAAAGATGGTTATTAAAACTTGGAGAGTACCAATTTGACAATGAATATTTTAAGGGTTAAGAAAATAAAGTAGCCGACTTTTTGAGTAGAGTAAAAGATAATGAGGATATTATTTCAGAAAAATTGATGAAACGACTTCTAATAGTTCAATTTTTTCTATAAACAATATAGAAGATGAAGAAACCTTAGACGACCATTTTTATATCAAAAAGGGAAGCAGTCAAACAGATTTCTTTATATCACGTTAGGGAAAGCTTTCATTCAGATACATATTCAGGAAACATATAAAAATAAATTATATTATCCAAAATTAATACAACTGATTCAAATAGTAATTAATCAATGTGAAACATGTTAGGAAGTGAAGTGCGATAGAAATTCTATTAACCCAAAATTGAAATTTTCGGAGATTTCTTCAAACAATAATGACATTGTACATATACATAGATACGTATGTAATGAAAGGGCACCATATTTTGACAGTTGTAGAACAACAAAGCGGGGGGCCCAAGGATTGCCGACCGAACCATTCAAACACGGCGACGAAGAACTGATAAGGAGCATGCATCAGCTTCTTTGTAAAATATGTTCGGACAAAAGCTTGCCCAACGATTGGAATTTAAGTGTGCTTTGTCCAATCCACAAAAAGGGAGACCCCACAATCTGCACCAACTACAGCGATACAGCGATTTTCAATGAGTAAATTTTGTTTTTGTCCTCTAATCTCGAAATATAAAACGCAACCTACGTAAAAGAAAAGAATTTTCCGATGATTTTCCATCTGATTTTAAAGCGTTTAAATCGGCCAATATTTGTGATATTTTAATGAAATTAAGTGGACGATTTTTCTAAAAAATAATGTGGTTCAGAGCTGAATATGAACGAATCCTCTTATACCCATTATATTAAATTTGGCACCTTTCAATATACAAGGTGTTTTCCAAAGTAAACAGGACTTTTTGAATCTAGCGCTCCCTGGTGGCGCTATCTATATGTCGATTGGTGCGTTAAAATCTGCTATCTTTATCGATTGTCCAGTGATGACATTTCATTGATTGGAAGTGAAGTTATTGTCTTTCAAGTGTCAGTATGTTTGTGTTATCGGTGCGAAAATAAACTTAGAACAAAGAGCCAACATTAAATTTTGTTTTAAAATTGGTAAAACTTTGACCGAAACGTTTCAATTGATGAAACAAGTTCATGGCGATAATTGCCTATCCCGTAGCGGAGTGCACGAGTGGTTTCAACGTTTTCAAAATCAACGATCAAAATCAGTGATCACCGGATATTCCATCGAAACTGTGCGTGAATTCATCAAAAATCAGCCGAAATCATCATCGAAATTCATTGAAATGGAATTTAACATCTCCAAAACATCGATTTATCGCATTTTGACCGAACATTTGGGCTTACGAAAGGTGTGTGCACGGTTTGCAAGTAATCCCCTCCCGCTGCAATACACTTATGCCAACGAATTTTCCATGCATCATAGCACTTGAAAAAATCCTCCGCCGTGATGGCCATCAAAGCCTTCTTCGATTTATATCCTCAACTGAGTCAAAACTCCTCGGAGTGGTCATGTGAATTTGCTGAATAGCCAGAAGTTACATGAAGGCATGTAAATCAGGGGAATGCGGTGGGCCGATATTAGTTGAAAATGTGGCGAAATGATCACGAATGCAGTATGAGATGGTACATTATCGCACTTCTTTGTCCAATAAATTCAGACATAGTAAAAATCGAAGAATTCACTTTTAGAGCCACACAAAACATTCGCGTATCTCAAATACTAATGAATAATTTGACGTGAAATAGATGTCACTAATAGTACTAAAAACTTACAAAGAAAAAAATGTACCGATTCGAAAAACACGCGAAGTATAAATTAAAAATTCAATTTGATCACAGTACTATTATAATTTAATGCTGAAAATATGCGATATCGTTCTACGAATTATCCCAGATCAATGCATCGGTCAGTTCATGAAAATGTACTCTTTTTTTTAAGATAACTTAGTATCAAATATTTTGATAAATATTAACTTCGTAGTAATAGCAATTTAGTTTTCCTATCATGATTACGGTTCTCCACACCTTTTCTACTAAAAATCAAACATGGAAATATTATAAATAAGATCTACAAAATGTCATGCTTTAGTCAACAGAAATTTCGCTTTTGTTTCAAATGCATGGACTAGAAACAATTATGATAAGGGAGTGAAACACCTATGGTACACCAAAAGTTATTTTCTCTCCATAAACGTAGTGAATTAATATGTGATCAAATTAGGAATGATAAAACAATTTTTCAAAGCGTTGTATGTGGAATAATATTGTTACAGCACATGTTTTCTGATTTTTATAATGTCCAATGAATGTAATAATGTCGAAATAGACGAGGACAAATCTTTGAAAACCATTGATAGTTTCATGAACTATGTCCCCAAATATATCAAAAATCTATCTTAACAAAACAACTGTAGACCAATGTTATCTGCACAAAATTACGTCGGGATATGTTCTCGAGTAGATTTTAGCAAGTTCAAATTTTAATCCCATCCTTTGATTGGTAATCCTCATATACCCCATATACCATATAAAATTTAGCTCCTTTGGGTGAGTTTATATCATTTATATCTCATTTGACTTAATTAACTTGAATTTAGTATAAATAATATTTTTAATAAGAGCGCTACAAAAGTTTAAATAAAACAAAAACGGTTTGGAATATTTATGAAATTATTTATTCCTGTGGAAGTACATTCGATACCATTAAGTGTGGAACTCAATTTCTTTTGCATGGACATCACGGGCACGTTTGTAGAAGTCCAGACACTGACCCCAATTATCGACGGCTTTCAAGCATAAATCGGCTGCAATTTCACGTTCGATATTCGTACGAAGTTCATCAATCGTCGTTGGCTTGTTGGCATAGGTGTATATGCACATACATACATCTGCGTATTAGTAAAATATTCAAATATAACTGCTAAAGGCAATTTCAACTTCTGTATTAACATAAATTACTTAATACACTGATTAAGTTAAAGGTTTTCACAATTTATGCTTATGTTTGCTCAGGTTATCAATAAAAGTCGGTATATTTACGAGTATTTTTAATAGAAACAGTTTAATTTTCTTGGCTAAGAGAACGAGAAGCCTAGCTGTAATCCCTACTGTCCGCTATATTTCAAATATTTAATAGTATGCATTTATTTGAAAGAAAGAAAAAGGCTGCAACAGGCGCTCGGTAGAACTATCTATATCATAAACGGAAGAAAAAAATCTGTGCGAATTAATTTAATTCTATAAAGAGAGAGAAATAAAGATATAGAAAGTGTATCATTGTTTTTATATTCCAAAAAAATATGTTCTAATAAGAAAATATTACATCTAACGTTTTATTTTTATTTTCAGCTCGATGGAATCATATTGAAGATTTGGATTCATTTTTTACTCGCATGTACAATTACCATCAAAAGCATGGATTCTCAGTTATAGCCTTAGATGAGATTTTTCAGTTGTGCAAGTTTGCCTTCGTAGTGTGGTTACTAACTTTTACAATATACTGTATCAACTATCAAGTATTATTTGGGTAATTTCGATTTAATTGATACTTTTACTTGTGTATTCCTGCAACATGTTTCAAATCGAAAAACCGTTTTGTATTGTATAATATATGTATATGGAACAGGATGATCAATATGTCCGTCTGTCTATTCGTCATTTAATTTGCAACATCTTGGCGTTGCATACCACAGATTATATTGATATTCTGGAGGACTCACAACTCCCAAGTCTAGATATATTCGGACTTGAACGTGGACAAGAAAACATTATCATGCAAGACAAGGATCCAAAACATGCCGCAAAAATTACAAAATTGCGCTACCTACATCTGAACTCCATTAAGAACCTTTGGGCCACATTAAAAATAAAAATTTTAGCCAAAAGCAAAGCTCCAAGTCTAAAGTTGTGGTAGCGGACCCCCCTAGCATGGCTAAATATAAGCCCAAATAATTTAGAGAATCTCATGTACTGGCACAATACTGTTGTTGTTGAGGATGTAATGAGTAAAAAAATCGCGTGGTGGTCATACAAAATATTATCGTGTTATTAACCACACTTTAGGGACAATAGACAAATGTGTTCAAACTTACATTTTATTTCAAATTGTATATTTTTAATTAATTAAGTTTAAACTGAGAACCTTTTGAATAAATTTTTAATTGTGTATTGTCTAATAAAATTTCTAACATTTAAGAGAAATATTCGTAATTTCGTGAACAGTTTTGTCCTTTACTGTAGTTCCTTTTTGGAAGGTTAAAGTCGATACCAAAAAAATTGCCCCATAAGTTAATTTACTTCATAGGCTCGAAAATTTTTCAGCTATTTAATACATGCATGTTGCAAGGGTACCTAATGCTCGGCTGCGCCCGATCCTAAATTTTCTTACTTATTTTTCTGATTAAAATACATTGATCTAAATAAATACATAAAACTAAAGACATTCGATCAGCTTTCATTGAATACTTTAAAAATTATACATAGGACGACGCTGTGGCGAAAGTGGTAAAATATTAAAAAAAAACGTTGTAAATGATAGGAAATAAAGTAAATTTATATATTTTTGAGGAAAACTTAAAGTAATTTTAAGT
Source organism: Bactrocera tryoni (assembly GCF_016617805.1). NCBI lineage: Eukaryota > Metazoa > Arthropoda > Insecta > Diptera > Tephritidae > Bactrocera > Bactrocera tryoni. The sequence goes on from NC_052502.1 coordinate 38,656,359, forward strand.
TAGTTCCCAAAGTCTACAACAATTATTTAACATTTTTATGTTATGTGATATTCAAAACATTGCTTAAGTATGGAAATGATACCTCATTTTTTGGAATATTTCCGGATGAAAAACTAAAACATATAACAAGTTAATATATCACCTTGTGTATTTTCTTCAATTTAATTAAAATTAAGATAATTTAAATATAACAATCTTCTACTATTCGAACAGATCTATGTATATAGCCAATTCTGCTATTTATAATTCGTCGCGTATCACAAATTAAATGCCGAATTTTCACAAGACATGCCTTAGTGGCGGTATAATAAATTAAAAATACAAATTAGACAAAAACTAAATAGAAAACAACAACAGTTCACTGAACAACAAAAAAATCATGAAAATGTCAAAAATTGTCATAAAATTGCTAATTTTCCGTAAATTGTTTCTTAAATATAACCTGCTGCAAAATTAAAATATTAAATATATATGTGTTATTTTTTTCAGAGACTCTCCACCACCGAGTAACCATACCAAAGTTACTTTAAGAGACGTTGTTATTCCAACAAGGCAATGCATAGCCAACTTTAATGGTTTTACATATTTGTTATTCCTTCTAGCAATACTTTATTTCGTTGTTCATTTTTTGCGAGTTGTTTCTTTAATAACTCAATATATGGATATGAAAAAATTCTATCAAACCGCTCTCCACATTGACGAAGTATGTGAATAGTAATATTTGAATACAGATATATTAGTTCTAATGATAATGTAGTTAAAATTGTTTTATTAAAATTGCTCATAGTTTATATTTTAATTTATTTACCATTTAATGGTAAATAATGTATAATAATGTTTAGACATGATAGAAGAGTATTTGCATACAGCAATGGGCACATAAATCGCACAAAGTTTGATTTCATATAAATGCTAGAATTGTTTCATTTAAAGTTGATTAAAATGTAAAAATTTCCCATTGTTGTTCTGTACTGCCCAAATATTCCGTTATGTTTTATTTTTGTTTACCGTTATCAATAATGCGTAGTCAATGCTGATTTTGACAGGACACATAAATGGCACAGATTACTCTGCAGAAGTAGTACTAAAAGTATTTTAGTGAAAGAAAGAATATAAAATGGGGTCCGGAAAGCATACTACAATAGAAGAAAGGCGAATAATTTGGAGCATGTATAAAGAAGGGCAAAAAGGGGCCGAATTTCCTAAACTAATGGAAATTTCTCGTAAAAAAATATACAACGCAATCAAATCATCTATTGCGAATTCCCAAGTATTGGTCAAAGGCAGGATTCGAAAGGCAAGGCCACGTAAAACGGATACGCGTACAAACACTGTTATAGTAAAAATCGCCAAAATGTATCCATTTAAATCATCACGGGAGGTAGCAGCTGATATTAACCAATCATTGGGCTAAGAAATATGAACTAGACTTGTTAGAAGACGTCTGAATCAGGCAAAGTTGTTCGGACGCATATCGAGGAAGTAACTAATCCTTTCAAAAAGACTGATCAAAGTTCATCAAAAGAAAAACTTCAATTTTTGAAAAAGTGGAGTGAAGAAACAAAAGCTTAACATGGTGCGACCAGATATCAGAATATTTGTACATCGTCCTTAGTACCAATCATATAATTCTAAGTGCACTCACAAGGCGAAATATTGTGGTAAGAATCAATGGAAAAATGGACAAGTTTCAGTACTTGCACATTTTAAAAGACCATATGGAAACAAATAATTTTGAGTCTATGCCAATTAAATGGAAATTTATGCAAGACAACGATCCCAAACACGCCTCGAAGCTAGTAAAACAGCGCAAGCCCTGACTTAAAACCAATTGAAAGCCTATGCAATGAAGTCAAGGCTGAAATTGCAAAGGTCAATGGTAAAAATATGGACGATCTCTGGTCTGCCGTTAAAAAAGCTTGGTGTGCTAAACTAAAACCTAAAACTAAATGTCAGAATATCGTAGAAAGTATGGTACGCAGGTGTAAAGCAGTCATTAAAAATAAAGATTACATTACAAAATATTAACAATAAAAATGTCTGCATGGATCAAAATTTATAAAATTGCAATATGAACTAAATTGGCCTTCTTTTTTTAGGTTGTGCCAATTATGTGTCCACCTCATTATACCAAAGCTATTGCATTTTGATCATTATTTCTTTTTAACAATGAATTGTAACTTCAGTTTGTACTGTTATTGAAGATAAAGAATGTACCTTTTAAAAAAACCCAAACACTTATTTATAAAAAAAAAACATTTATGATACCGTAACACAAGAAATAAGCTATAAAAAATGTGCCATTTATATGTCCATAGCTGTGTATAGTATATACAATTACCTTATATTTCATGCTACAAAAATTATATTTGTACAGAAAGAAATAGATAACACAACGTGGCATGAAGTAAAAATGAAGATAAGAGAAGTCCAGTCTGAGCAGCATATGTGTATTGATAAAGAGCAATTGACGGAATTGGATATATATCATCGAATTTTAAGGTATGTATTCTTTTTTTTTTGGAAAATTTGCTCATACATGACAGACCTACCCAGGAACCAAAGGATGACTATACTTGTTTGTCTGCATTTTATGTAAAAAATGTATTACCAATCAATTTGTCCTAAGTAGAAGCATAACAAGACACATTATACAGAGCTTAGCGTCAAACCTGACATCACGGCTTTACTAAATGAGAATCTGATGAGTTTCTGATGTATAAAAACTAAATTAAATTAAATTCTAATGTAAAAAAATTTGTGAAGCCTCTAATATATTGATGAGTATGTGCCTTTTTGTTTTGTTAGTTAGGTTGATTTTAGTATTTTTTTTAAGAAACAAGACAAAATGTAGTAAAGAAGCTATGTAACTTACATCATAAGCTAAATTACGAATTGTGATAGTACAAGGTGCGTTCCAAAGTCAAGGGGACTTTTTGAATCTAGCGCCCCTTGGTGGCGCCATCTATATGTCGCTTATATCTATATGTGCTTTAAAATCTGCTATCTTTATCGATTGTCCAGTGACATTTTCATGACATTTCATTGATTGGAAGTGAAGTTATTGCGTTTTAAGTGTCAGTATGTTCTTGTTATCGGTGCGAAAATGAGCTTCGAACAAAGAGCCAACATTAAATTTTGTTTTAAAGTTGATGATGGCCTATCCCATAGCAGAGTGCACGAGTGGTTTCAACGTTTTCAAAGTGGTCGTGAGGATATAAATGACGATCAACATGTTGTCCAATCAAAATCCGTGATCACCGGAAATTCCATCGATGTGCGTGAATTCATCAAAAACCAGCCGAAATCATCATTGAAATTCATGGAAATAGAATTGAACATCTCCAAACATTTGGGCTTACGAAAGGCGTATGCACGGTTTGTTCCGCACAAATTGACTGACGACCAAAAATTGTTCAGAAACCAACATTCGAAGGACGATTATTTGACTAAAAATCACATTTTAACCATTCACCACTCCCCGTATTCACCTGATATGGCACCGTGCGACATTTTCCTTTTCGGAAAAATGCATTTGCCCATGAAAGTAAAGCGTTATGCAGACGTAGAGGCCATTCAAAAGGCTTGCAACGAGCTAAAGCATTCGTTCATCATGATTTTGGACCGTGCAAAAAGCTGTATTGAAGCAAAAGGAGACTATTTTGAATAAAATAAATTTATTTTGCCGAAAAAACCATTTGTTCTATTTTTTAAAGTCCTGTTTACTTTGGAACGCACCTTGTATAACATAATCGGCCGCACTCAAAAAATTGTTTAATCCCTTCAAAGCTTTGTATTTTTATATTGATTATATTGGGTCCTAAATTTTTTATTGATTATAGTATAAGTGGGTTAACGGGGAACACATTTTAAAAAAAGTTCGGCTTTTTTTGTCTAATAATCATAGTAAACTGACAATTTTGATTTTTGTCCGATGAAATAAAATTCGAATGTTTACTTTTACTTGAACGGAAAATATTAACATTATATTAACTATTTATTTACCGTAAAGCAGCCAAATGTCGACATTCATGTCGTATTATTTTTTCTATTGCAGATTTAAAAACTATATGGTAGCTCTTATGAACAAAAACCTTCTACCTGTAAAATTTAATATACCACTGCTTGGAGAATATGTGACGTTGAGTCGTGGACTTTTGTTTAATATACATTTTATACTATTCAGTAAGTTAAAAAGGATTTTTTATTGGGTCTATAACTATATTCATGAGATTTGCTACTGACCGTGCGATTTAAAAGTATTTTGAAGACGTAATACGTTCTGAACGACCAAAAAAGTTTGAAGATGAGGAACTAGAAACATTACTCAATGCAGATTGTTGGCAAAGATCAGAGGAGGATTAAATTTATATGGGAGTCATTTATGCAGCCATTTCTAAACGTTTAAAAACAGTCGGATATATTCCGAAGCAAGGAAATTATATGCTATAACATTTTGATGTCGTTTTTGCATGAGATTAACCATAAACGAGAATGAGTAATTTTTCATACGCTCCGCCTCTTGTTGCAAAAACGTTCAAGAACTATTTAGAGAACAGCGACTAGGAAGCTTTACGTCACCCGCCCTATAGCCATATCCTGTCTACTATGACTATCAGAACAGGGGTTTTGGCCTTATTCATGTTTGCAGTTATTCTGGGGAGGAATAAACCAATTAGCAAGAAGATGCGAAAATGTTATAGCTTCAAATATAACTGTTTTTTTTATAAAAGTTAACATTTTAGAAAAAACGTACGTTTATAGTTGTGGACCCGCATTCTAATAAATATGAAGTATGGTTCTCTGCACACTAACTACGAAAACATGAGAAAATATCTTTCAGTTAAATTATATAATTTCTATTTATAGAAGGACCTGGTTCGCCATTTCAGAATAATTGGCAACTTCGAGATGACTTCAACTTTCGTACCAATCAAGTCGAATTAGCTCAACGATTGTCAAAACTTATTATGTGGGTAGCAGTAGCTAATTTAATATTGGCTCCAGTTATTTTTGTGTGGCAGTGCTTATATTTCCTGTTCTCATACGCTAATGTAAGTATTATATAGTACATGCATACCTGTATATATCTTAGACTATCGAATTAATGACTTAACGACTTACTACCACTGACCTGACCTGACTACTGATCCAAACAGAACTAGTTCGCTGAAATAACAGCTTGCTGCTGGAAGTGTTGCTTAACGACCATAACTATTCCATTTTGGAAATGATAGATTTACGCAATAAACTAAAAATGATATCGTTGCTTTTTTTAAATAATGCTATGACAATAACTTAACAATTTTAAATACCATATCTCCAATTACTGTGATACTCGTACAATAGGACAGAAGCTGGTTCTAAAAAAAAACAGTATAACCAGCAAAACCTATAGCTATGATTCGTATTGGAATTACTTACCCTAGATTTTAATATTCAAAGACAGTTAATTACATATATAAATTAATTTTCTTTCTACAGATTTTAAGAAAAGAACCAGGGACATTAGGAATGCGAACATGGTCTAATTATGGTCGCTTATACTTGCGACACTTTAATGAATTAGAACATGAATTAGATGCACGTTTAAATCGTGCTTATGAATATGCAGATAGATATCTAAGCTCGTTCTCCTCACCGTTAATGGCCGTTGTAGCAAGGTCGGTTTATGCATAAACATAACAGTACTAATGTATTACTAAATAAATACATTTCAGGAATATACTTTTTATATCCGGAGGAATATTGGTATTAATTTTAACATTAGGTATATATGACGAATTTGTTTTCCAAGTGGAGCACGTATTAACGATTATCACTATACTCTCTGTTATTGGATTGATATGCAGGTAAATTTAATTAATATCATCATACAACAAATTTATGAATTATACATAAAAATAAATTTACCGTTAGCTGCTTTAAAATTTTAGCATTTTAAAAAAGTCTAAATATGACAATGAGACAACAATATAATATATTAATTCAAACATGATTTTTTAAAGAAATTTATAAAAGTAATCATATATTATAATTAATTATTCCCTACCACTTTATATTTCTGCGTATGAACCCAATCTCCCTTTATGCACCGCAAAATGTTCCTCTGTCAAATTTTAAATTTTATTTATTTTAAATTCTCTTTGTGACCAAGTATTTTGTATAGATGACCGCAAGTGATATAGAATTTTAAATTTATTTAAAGCAAGTAAGGAGAACTAAATTCTTTCAGGTGTTGGCGGAACTTTTTATTAAAAAAATTTGTGTAAGAATTCAGAATGTATTTGAAGAAAAAAAATGTATTACAAGCAAATTTGGTATTTAATTATTTTATTTTAATTACCAAAGTCTAAACCAATAGTCATATTCAGCGTTATAATTGCGTTGTTTCTTAGAAAAATTGAGTAACTTCGAATTCGATACGTAAAGAATCTTTAATTGAAAATGTGTATAGCATGTCCAAATGAATAAAAATATTATTGATAAATTAATTCGTTTTGCATTTCTTTTTGTTCAAGTTAGAACGTATAAATGAACCGATATAACAGATAATATAAACGCGTTGAGAAAATCCTTTAATTATGTACTTCAAAGTAATTTTTCTTGGTGTGTTTTTGTTTCTGTCGCAAAGTATCCATTTTAATATTATTTAGTACTTAATACTTAGTGCTTTTGCACAGAAATACTTACAAATGCCAAAATTTTATTTTTGATGAAATTTTAATGATTTCAACGTAATTTGTTTCGATGATTACACCTAAGTATTGATCCGTTTTACCTATTATTATTTTATTTGTAAAATTTAATGTTACTGACGTATTTATTTAGTACAAAAAATTTAATTAGTTTTCTACATAACCGTTATATAACAAGTGAGTATGGTTATAATCTGATTTCACCCAACCCTTCGGGGCGGGGCTATGCATGCTCTTGAAAAATATTCAGTTCACAAGTGCCCCTCACTACTGCGATCGCCCGTGTCAAATTGCATTTTTATATCATAATTTGGAATGCTTTATATGTTTTCATTTAATACCGTCTTGTGGGCGTGTCAATGATCCGATACTCAATCAAACCGTCCTTGTTTGTCAATCAACATACATACATATGTAGCAAGTTTCATGATATGAGATATCTCAAGTTTTACTCCATTTGCAACTTGCACGGACAGACGGACGGACACACAGTAACTAGTATTTATTATTATTTATTATTTCAGACATCCTAATAATTTATAAATAACTAATTCCATATCTATCTCGATTAATATGAGAAGATACACACAGTTAGAAAAGAAATAAAGAAAAAAAAAAGTTAGAAAAAAGAAAAAAATTTAATTTGTAGCAACGTGTTGCGAGAATTTATTATTCCTACTTGACATTACAATTTTCATAAAATCACAAATTACACTTAAATTTATATTATCAATAAAATAAAAATTTTAAATTCAGAACTATGATTCCGGACGAAAATTTAATATGGTGCCCAGAACAATTGATGACCGCAATATTAGCGCATGTGCATTATCTACCATCTAATTGGAAGAATAGAGCGCATACAGTGGCTGTAAGAAAAGAATTTGAAAATTTATTTCAATTTAAAGCGGTAAGATTTTTAATAAAGTTCTATTATTAATAAAAATAATTGTACATAATTTATTTTTAACATTTACAATTGTAGGGTTACCTCTTAAATGAAATTGTTAGTCCGCTTGTGACTCCATTTATATTAATGTTTGTGTTCCGTCCAAAATCTCTGGAACTGGTAAAATTCTTTAGAAGTTTTACAGTAAGTGTAAAGGGTGTTGGAAATGTATGCTCATTTGCTCAATTGGATGTTAGAAAACATGGCAACCCTGATTGGCAACTTCCTAAGCCTAACACAAAACAAAAAGGCAACGTTGATGATAGTACGACGAAGAGCGTAGTGGACAACGGTAAAACGGAACTTTCATTAATCCGATTTACATTAACCAACCCAGAATGGAAAGCCCCACCAGATGCCGTAAATTTTTTGAACGATATTAGAGAACATGCTGCGGAAGAACTGAGAAACGCACTGATAAACGATACAGATAACAAAACAAGTCCTATAACTGAAAGTTTAATTTCATTTGGCACAATCGATGCTGAGGTTTGTAACAATATTATAATTTAATATAAATATACTTATATTCCTTAATAATATACATATACATATGTACTTATATGTTTTATATTTCCAGTATTCTTCTTTGGCTACATCTGTGTTTCATGCACATAATGTTCAAAGGGCGGAATTATTAACATCGTCGATTAAACAGTCTATGAATCAAAACAAATACTATGATAGAAAATATCATCCCACTCCGAATATTCCTCAAACTAGTGGTTTTGAGCAAATGCTTCAACAAAGCTTCGGCGAACAAGAAGGAAATATGTTGAGGATACAAACTTCTTGCGACAATTCTTTGGAAAATATGCGCAAATTGCGTATTAGCAAAGTAGAAGGACGACTGCAGGGACCGTCAGAAGCACTATTGTATAAGTAAGTGTAGTAAAGTTACTCTTACTCCATAACTGTTCCAAGTGTAGGATTTAATATATAATTCCATTGGGTTCTTTTTATTACAGTCTATATGGAATCGACTCAAAAATATCAAACCCAATTGATATTACAGTGGCAGATATGTCCCTAAGTACACTGTATTTACACAATTTACACAAGCATAATGTAAGTTAAAAGTATTTACGTAAAATCCTATTAATTAATTTATACCAAAGATTCAATACCAAATACTAATAATAATACAGTTAAGTGAAAAATATTAATAAGGTCGGTGATCTACAATTAATGAAGTTGATGTTGATTGATTAGTTTAATATATATATTTTGGTTTTGGAAACTCATGGTTGTGTTAAACTGATCGAACACAGCATACTGGAATTGCGTTCCATGAATTCAGAATATGTTGTCAAAGCTCGTCGTTTTTACTTAAGCATTTTCTTCTTATGGACTGTATTCCACAAATGACATTTAGCTCCAGGGATTGGGCAAGCCACTCATTATATCGATGTTGTTAAGCCTAAATCTCTCTTTTGTACACTTAGCCGTGCATTTGGGATCGCCACCTTTCTCAAACACCAATTTTAGTGGCATATTATCTTCAATGTACTCGGCCCCAAACCTATATCCAAAGTATTATGTTTTCGCCACATGTTGAACGGTTTTTATTCGTGCATTTATAGTTGTAGACTGCGTTTTTCGGTTTATACTACATGAGTACCTCGATCAGAGTTAAATACAGAGTTTATTTTATATCGTCAGATCAGAAAATCACATGTTCTTGAACAAACCTTAGCATTCGTTGCACGTTGTTTTTTGTTGAGATTATCGTTTTGCGGATAGATGCCCAAGATCCACATTCAAATCAGATTTCATTTGTTTAAAGAAATAAGCAGAGTTTTCTGAACATAAGTAATTATATTTGATTTGATAGAAAATGTTATTTCCTGTCACGTATTTCAATTTGGGAAATCCAGTTGGTTGAACCTTTTTTTTGCGGGGGTAATTAAATTCTCTACTTCTCTTAATGAATTTCTCTGTTTGACTATATTTTTAATATGCGCTATACGTGTTTTCTTGTCGCAGTGCTTACCATTTCCCATATCTATTTGATAAAAAAAAAATACACCAGGTTCTCCAGGTGATATAAACCTGAAATTTATTTAGCGCGAATAGTGCCTGTGCCAAAATTTATCCAAATCGAATCGAAGCTGTTCAAGCCCCTAGGTACCGAATATGTGACTCCAGTGTCTATAGTTGACTTTTGATTGAGAATATCGGTCAATGTGTGAGATATATATTTGAAATTCAGCGATAATCCTTCCCTGACATTGGTATGTTTGTATGTCAAAAATTGATTGAATCGGGTCAATACTTCCCTTAGCCCCCATATACCTAATATAAAGATTTTCGAATTTCCGATTGCCTTTTTACCGCATATGAGTTATCTCAATAAAAATGAAATCAGTGTATCTTTATGGTTAAAATAGATAAAATTGGGCGATAACTTGACCCAACCCCCATCATCATTCAGATTTTCGAACATCCGGCTGACTACATTCCATATGATTGGTGATTGTATGTGAGGAACCTCGATGACACCCTGGGAGTATTTTATTAGTCTGGAATTACATTTATTGTATCTCCAATAAAAGTCAAGAAAGTACCAAATTTTACTGCAATTTGTTCACAATTTCGTCGAAGAATAAATATTTAATTCTTTCGCAATCGTAATCTTTCAATTTTTTTGTATTCTTTTTGCGTTTTCTGTTCCCTTATACCCTTAGGATCAATATAGAAATCCACTTTACCATTGGAAGGTTTCGAAAAAGGCCCAAAAATAATAATACCGCTCGACGTTCGGAGCGCTCGGAGTGCACAACTCAAACTTTAAATTCCTAATGTATGGGAACCTAAAAAAAAAAATAGCGACCCCTTAGAGTTAAGCTACTGCGCCTGGCTTGAAGGAGGATTTTTTGTTTGTCACATACAAACACATGCAGGCACATAACAAAATAGCGTTTTATTTTTACAAATATAAAAGATTTCACTTTTCGGAGGTGTGCTGAAAACGATGAGCGTGTTTCGCCTCAGCTAACATCAGGGGATTCGAAGATAGCAAAATTGAGCATCCGTACATGAACATATTGACCTGTTTAATGATGAATTTCATAAAAACTTTCGAAATATATTCCCATCTAGAAGGAAAAGTGACAACCCCGCAAACCCACAAAACACAGAAAAAATTGACAAAAGGGGGAATATAGCTCTTGTCGATTTAAAATTTTTTAATTTTCCTTTTAAATGCTTTGACGTGGTGAATTTTTTGAATCGCTAAAATCCGCGCCTATTTGTATGCATGCTCCTACCTAAAAATACCTATTTACGATGTTTTGTTGGCAAAACTTTTGGAGCGGCAAGGAAGCGGTGACAATTGACGTTCGTTCGTATGTATTTTTTGGCACATCTCGGGTTTTCTACCAAAAATACAATGTTGCGACACTGTTGCCGCGTCAGCACATTGACTTTTTGACATGAAAACAAAAACCGTGACAACGGAGATTTCGCATGAAACAATGAGTGTACATATTTTCATACAAACAAATTTACACACATTGTGCGTAGAGGTCCTTTTTTTTAATTGCCTTTTTTTTGACAGATCACGCGTGAGTCGTGTCAAGCTGTCATGTTATTTTTGTTTGGTATTGTTTGGAATTTCGTCATAGAAAGACTTACTCCTGAACAACGTTTACAAATCGTTCAATCGTTCTTTCACCCACCTTGAGAACCAGCATTCATTAATGGATAACATTTGACCGAATAGCCCACGAGCAGTTCGCAGTGAAAAAAATATAGCAGCCGTAGTTAAGAGTATACACGAAGACCGTGGAGAGTAGATTTGACGCCGCTCGCAGCATCTCGAACTGATGTATGCAACGACTTGGCGCATTTTACATCGAGATCTTAAATTAAAAGCTTACAAAATAGAGCTTGTGTAAGAACTGAAGCCGCTCGATCTTCGCAAGCGACATCGCTTCAAGAGCTGTAATTTCCTCCTAAAGAACAACGGTTTGGTGTGGTTTGTTTAGTCGTAACCATCAATGGCGATCGTTATCGCGCCAGACAGACTATTTGATGCCTGAAATTGAAGCTCATGATATGCGTGATCGTCATGTATTTTCAACAAGACGGCTCCACTTCCCGCACATCGCATCAATCGATTGGCCACCAAGATCGTGTGATATCACACCGTTAGACTTTTGCCTGCGGGGATTACGATTCAGTCTTTGTACCATCACGCGTGTCATTCGCCAGTTAGCAGTCGAAAAGCTCGACTGGTCATCGAAAAATGGACTCAACGGATAGACCGTCTGAGACCTAGCCGCGGTCACCAATCTTCAAAAAATAAATGCCAAAGAATGTACTTTCGAATCATAATAAACATTCCCAAACAAATTTGAAGTTTATGTGTTATTTTCTTTAAAATTAGCGACATATTTAGGTAATAACATAAACATGACTTTATTATATATTTCAAAACGATTTATTTTCATTAAGAAATAGTTCTTTTTGTACGTATGATATACATATGTACCTACATATGTGCTCTGCGTTTAAGCGTACATTTCTAACATTGAAATTTTCTTATGTTAAATTTTGGTGAAATTCGCTAATATTTTTTTGTGGTGAAATCTTCAAACCGTGACGAGTACCCCTTCGAAAAGCGGAACGTTTTGACAATCGGCATATGAACCTTCTATAGAAAATCTATATTCTCTGGCACTGACAAAGTAATCAACAGTTTGATAGGAGGTGCACAAAACAGTTTGAGGTGCTTAAAAAATGTTTTTTTTTAGTTTCTTTTTAACTTTTTTTCATTTTTCTTATATTATCTTTCTTTCCCAATGGGTGTAACCTATTATGATTTTTTTCACTTTTTACAATTTCCAAAAGCTTTTGCACCTTCCTATATACATAATTAAGTGAATGATACATTTTGCTTTTGAGCTATTAAAAAATTCATACATTCACTGTTTATTTATAATTATGCATTTTAACACCGAAATCAATTTACTTTTAATAAATTCCAGACTGACCGTTCTATTCAAAATACTGTGGAAGAGGGCCAGGAGGCAGGACCTACTACTTCAAAACGAGCAACTATTATTTCGAAAGCTGCAGAAGACACACCGCTTCTCGGTAATGTACGTTCATAGCAGGAAGAACATTGGATCTAACAAATTAAATAAATAAGAAAATAGTTATATTAACAAAATTAATAATACATCCTTCAGATGTATGTTATGTACATATATATATGTAGTTCTGTAAGTAATTTAAGTATCTCATATTCTGTACTTTAAATTGCAATAAATGGTGCATATTTTTCAAATTAACAACAAATTTATACCAAAGTTCGTATCGTTTCAATGAAAGGGTGCCACTATCCACGTTTTTGAGCAAAACATTCAAAAGTCGCGTGCATACATTTCACAGGTTTTTGGGAATTTGGTTCGTGAGTTAACATTTAAATAATCATTCCCACTACATTTTTGATAGCTACCGTCAGCAAGAAACGGAGAATTGCGCATAATTTTAATTGAAAATGTTCCTTCATTTCATTCAGAAGAAAACAAAATGCTCTCTTATTTAAAAGAAAATAACTGGTGAATTTATAACAAATATTTTTTATAGATGGCTTTCTTAATAATACTTTGGCTTACTTGGTGTTAGGAATGTGCTTTGTATTGATGAAAACATTCATCATCGTATATAAAACAAAATTTATGTCTATTTTTTTATCTTTAATTATCCCTCTTTTCACCTTTTCACTATAAATAATTAAACTCAATTGTTTTGCTTTTAGCTGTTTAATTAGCTGTCAAATCTTCATCTTTTAACTTGGCAATACCAACTGTAATACTGTATACCAATACTTCGACTGAAAATAGTTGGGTTGATCTGAAGTTGAATTGCTCTATCTTCAATTCCACCGAGTGGAGTTGAAAACCGAAATAGGGGTATAAAATGGCCCCGTCTATTGCATATGTATATTGCACCTAACGGAGGGCCCAGGTTGGATTTAATACCAGCAACTATACTACTAAGAGTTACTCCATTAATGACAAAACCTAAATCTTACCGATTCAAACAGGGTTAGATCGGCGAAATAATAGCCCTTGGCCGGACAAAATTCGGGACAATTCCGTTACCGTAGAACCAGATGTCGTGGAACTTGCGTCCGAAATGTATGTTTTAAGATTAACTAGACTACCAAAAATCATTATATTTGATATATGATTAGAAAATTCCCCATTGATAGGGAAATACATAACCATATCTTATCCATTTGTAGTTATTTTCCTTTTCATCCCTTTTCTCGTACTATTTAGTATACTTTTATTGGAAATTAAAATATTTGTTTACATATACGTACATACTATTTACACTAAACTATAATACTAATAATAAACAAAAAATGATTTTTTTATTAGTTTTGCAACGGTTTCGTTAGTACGTATTGTATTATTCAATTGAGAAATAGAAGGCGTGTTTGAACTTAGGGCACAATGCACTAAAAAAATTATTTCAGATAAATTATGCTTGGAATTTACTGCTATATTATATCCTTCTCTTTCAATGTTTTCAAAAAATAGCATGAAAAATTTTATCAAACTAGTGGCGAAAACATCATTTCTAAGGCACGATTTAAAAAAAGTGTTACCCTTTAATGAACTTGAAGCTATTACATACATTGATTTTATAAAAGATGGACTTATATTTCCGTTGGCAATTTTTGTGCAAATTTTATATTCTAAAATCTTATATTTGCTAATATGTAGGTTATTTGTATTTTCCAAAAAAATATGTCCAATTAGAGAAAAATCACAATGAGACAACATCCTATCCACCGAAATATTAATATTCTTGGGTGGCAACTGGAAGATTCTTTCAACTATTAAATGCATTTTGTACTTCGAATTATCATTTCTTATATTTCTTGCTGACCCCATAGAATTATTATAAATCAAGTTAACATCAGTTAGCAAATGCTTTAGTAAGTTTTCCACGGTAAAAATATATTTATAGCCATCAGGTGTTGCTAAAATTTTAGCAGCTGATTGTAAAGTTACCCCAACTTCACTTAGTCTTTTACAATGATCTTTTAAAAATAGCCTGTGGTGCGCATATTTCTTCATTAAATCTTTAGTTAGTTCTTCTCCCATCATTTCGAATATGATATCAACGAACACAGCACTCGTAAGGATTGTTTCAAGATGTTTATACGTCATTGTGCCACAAAACTCGGTATCCAACCAGCTGAGCAATTTGAAGCAAATGGTTGATAAATCCTGATTGTCTGATAATATGGTTTGTTTAAGCCAGGAATCCATTTTCTTTCCTACAATGTAAAAGGAACATATTATTAAATTATATAAGTGCTTCGATATTATTAAAAATACTATAACTGGTGAAGTCTTGTACATCAACTTCAAATTTAAATACAATTCGTAGTCATAATACTAATAACTTCACCAGCTGATTATAAATTGTATTATTTAGGGCCGTTTATTCAATTCCCGGTTAATATTATTAAAATCGTCGGTAGCTTTACTGCCGCCCAAACCAGTTTTCGTAGGCGGGGAGACGAAGAGGCAAGGCGAAAAGACTTCACCTCTGAGTTCTTCCGTATATGATTGCAAATATGCATAATAACTAAAGATTAATAGAACCATTTTTAACCATGTTGCCATTTTGTTGATAAAGTTTTTGTTAAGCGCTAACCGGACCGAGAAAACGGCTGTTACAATAATGTACATAACATCTTAAAAAAACGGTTATGTGAAAAATAATATGGACAGCCTACAGTTAATGAAGGGAATTTATTAGGAATTTGAAACTAAGTTTTTATTTTAACAGCAAAAAATAAGGTCACTTATCCAATGAATCGGCACCAGACCAATACCGAAACCATTATGTTTCCGCCCGCATGTTGAACGTTTTTATTCGTGTATTTATAGTTGTAGACTACGCTTTTCGGTTTATACTACACGAGTACCTCGAACAGAGTTAAATGAATTTTATTTTATTTCGTCAGATCAGAAAATCATATGTTCTTTAACAAACTTTAACCCCTTCCTTACACAATCTCTTTTGGCCACATAAGCTCTTTTCTTCGGCTACTGGTGTTAAAAGTTTCGGTTGAGCATTTTGCGGATAGGTGATCGCTCAACTTCCACATTCAAATTATATTTAATTTGTTTTAAGAAATAAACGGTCTTTTCTGAACACAAGGAATTATATTTGCTTTGACAGCCATATTTTGGACTTTCTGCCACGTATTTCACGCTGGGAAAACCTTTTTGTTCAATAATTTTTTGGGAACTTGCACTAAATTTGCTACTCCATTTGCTATACCATTCAAAAACAGACCTAGGTGCTTAAAATACAGTGACGGTCAATACTGTAACACTGTACTGCAATATCATGCGTTTGCACCGATGTACAATACCATGCATTTAAGCCTAAATTTTTACTTGTAGGGCCCTCACTGATGATATCGAAAGAATATTAGAAAACTGTGATAAAAGTGAAGATGAGTTTTTCGATGATAATGGTGAAGCAAATTTTGGATTGAATATATATCGAAGCGAACATAACCAGGAAGAACTAAGCCCATCAGAACATTATTTTAAAGAAGTTAATATTTTAAAAGACGCAAGCGTGTGCAAAATCTTTTGGATGATGAAAATGTGAACTAACTATTTGGAAACTACATAAAACAGTTGACGGCTTTAATACTGATTTCAAAAGGCCGCGAACAGCTACCGCCAGATTTTTTAAATTTTGCTTGCCCGTAAGCTAGTTTTTATATTTTTTTTTTTCAGATGATCTCATGGAGTTAATAGTTCATCAATAAAATTTATACACTAGTCAAAAAAGACAGAGAAAATGGAAAATATAGACAGACTAGGGATCCCTTTTTTTGAGATATACATATATTGTGATGTCTATTGTTCAAATCCCTAATATTGGAAAATATTGGACGCCAATAGTAGGCAACAAATTAATACAGGACACTATGTCAGTGAATAAATTCGAAAAAATTAAATCAATGTTGCATTTCAACAACAATGATGATGAAATGAAAGAAAAAACGAAACAGTTCGTTGAAACTGAATTCCCAATTTAAAGCTTCCGGACTAGAAAATTATTACTTGGATAATTTTCATTTATCTATAGTTTCCTGGAGAGATAATAAAATTGTTAACTTGATTTCAAGATACTGTGGCACAACTCCACAACAAGCAATTTGATAAGAAAGTGGACCGGAAAATAACGGTAGCGTGACCAAACGTTGTAGCAGAGTATAACAAATTCATGAGGGGTGTTGATTTGCTAGATGCCTTTATAGATCGATACAAAATCAAAATCCGCTCTATGAAGTGGTACATGCGTCTTTTTTAACATTTGGTTGACACGGCTGTCGTAAATGCTTGGCTATTATATAAACGAGTGGAAGCACGAAAAGAAAATACAGTCACAGACAGTGTGGAAGATTTTCGCCTGAAAGTAGATGAAATTCTCTGCAAAAAGGGGAAAGCTGCAACACCACGTGGAAGGCCTTCAAAATTATCAAAAACTCCTTCAATAATGATAAGGTAATGTATTTATTTGCCACCTATAAGTATAATCCTTATACTTTATTTCTAGCGAAAGCACCAGAGAAGTGGCTCCATGTCTGAAAAGGAAGTACGGTTGGACCATATGGATCACTGGCCAATATGGGTGGACGATCGAGTCAAAGTACAAAAGGTTCAAATAAAATTACTCAATCCATATTTAAGAAATAAATTCGTAAAAATGTTTTTTTTTTACCTTGATACCCTAACCCTTCCCTTAAGTGAACAAGCCTATTATACTCGTTGCAACATGTTGAGAGAGAATAAAGATAATTTTGCAAAGAATTATCAATGAAATAAGCAATTATATTATGACGAACATGTACATAGGTCAGAGCAAAGCAGAAATTACGATAATTTAAAAGCACAATATTATATAGTGGAATCCTGAGCTAATGTACATCCTATTTTGTTTTTCATTTTATCTTTTGAATTTTGTAACTTAAATATATTTAAGATTATTTTAACATACAAAAATGCAAAACCATTCCGACGATTTAAAAACTAAGCAGCTAGTCTTCCAAGGATAATTGGAGGAAAATAAGTTATTCATAGACCACCTATACAACTTATTTCCTATTCAAGGAATCATTGACCAGTGGTAAATATTAAATTTTTCGCAATAAAAAATTAAAACACAAAAACTTAAAACATATACATATATAAAAAATCTGAGCCGAGCCACAAAATGTTAGTGGTATGAGATGGTAGTACAGATGAATTAATAACAGTAATATATAACAGATTGAATAATTCCTTTAACCAAAGTTGCCACTTTGCTACTATTATATAACACACATTACATTGCTACATTAAATAAGTAAATACTTTTATTATATTTCAATATCTTATACAACATGATATCATGTCAGCAAACTAGCTAATCCTAGCTCACAAGAAATGCTAACACGTACTATTTACAAACAAAGAGGAACAGCAAACACATAATAACAGTCAGAAATGACGTAATTGTGCTGTCCACCTTTGCCGAACCTCTAGTCAAAGCATCGCGTACCATCGGCAAGTCACAAGTCGGCACCCAGCCCTCACCAATCAGACACTTATTGCTCACAATGTTAAGTCCTGCAGACGCATGCACACGTCCTTAAGCATCTCCTGGCGTTCTAAGTAGGAACTTGGACAGAGACAAACGTCGAAGGAAAATAAGATAAACTACAAAAAACTAAATACATCTAAAAAAAAATTAAAAACCCGGGGAATATTTGGCACAGTATCGAATAGGATATAGGAGGTTTTCTAGATGAAGTATATTCGTATAGTTGTATAGCTAAGATAAACTTATAGTTTTAAGATATTTGTATTTAAAGTTCATAAATTTAACAAATTGTAAGTATAGTAATTTTTCGATTAAGTTAGAAATTTACACTATGCTAATTTGAAATTTACACTACATATTTCTCAAAACAACAAAAATTAATGAAAAGCTATAAAAAAAACCGTAAAATTCGGCTGCACTGAATTTTTAAATGAATAGGTATTTCATCTGCGACGGTAATATATAGGAGGTTGGCCTATGGTACTACCCTTTTTCCATTGCTTTATACTATATGTATTATGTTTATATAGTATGTACAGTGAACCAATAAAGTTTACATACACCTTTTTCTATTAAATTACGACACGTTTATTTGTTATAAAATTAATAAATTTTGTAGTTTTTTTCTATCCATTTCAAAAGATGTATATTTAACATTAAATTTAGCATATAAAATTTATTTTTCACAAATAAAAAAAAATATTGCTAAAGCTTAAAATGGGCATAATTTATATCAAAAAAGTTTACGAACACTAATGATTATTTATATAAATCAAAAGTAATTACAATATTTTTAGCGGGTTTTGGCCTACATTTTGTTGCTATTATTGTCCCTAGACATCGATGTATGCTCCCCACTCAATTTCTAGTATTATTTCCGGATATTTTGACCCACTAAGTCCATGATCCAGCTTTTTGACCTTATTTTGATGAAATTCGATGTTTTCGAATACGATTTTCCAAAAAGTTCCAGATGTTTTGAATAGGATTAATGTATGGTAATTGCGGGACTTATAGAGTTATTTTTAATTCCATAACAACCCTACAGGTACAAGATAAGACGGGTATTTTGGGTCGTTATCCTGTTGTAAATAGAAGTGGCCGCTATTAATAGCCGATTTAAGCACACTTAAAATTTAATTTTTTTTCTTAAAATGTTTTTGAAATATACCCAAAAAAAAGATTCCCAAAACAGTAGGGACTGTGTTGAATAGTGCTGGTTGTAATAGACGAATCGCAAGTCGTAAGCCATATATAAGTTAGGTTACTAAAAAAGATGTCGGCGGTCGCTAAACAATATTTAAACAAACCATATTGGTTTTGGGGAAACATTGTGTTCAGCGACGAATCAAAATTTAATATATTTGGTTCGAATAGATCACGAAAAGTGTGGTGAAAGATCAATGAAGAGTCGCAAGGAAAAACGGTAAAGCACTGTGGGGGTAATGTAATGGTTTGGGGGAATATGGATGCATCTGGAGTTAGACATTTAGATGTCTTTTTTTTTCTGCTTCACCGAAGTAATCATTTAACCAGCAATTAAGGGATGCTATTCGGGATGCCAGCTGGGCACACGAACTTTGATATAACCTAGGCACCGACTAATTTAATCGTTCCCAGGAGTTAATAATTATTGTAAAAGTAATTTAAATAACAATATTCATATAAAGAATAAACTTTGTTGTGAAATGAGTAGTTACACAATCATTACAAATTAGTTATAAGAGACTTACTTTGTATTCACTTTCGTCTTTCACTTTTTAAAACAGAACATTCTACCCGCCTAAAAATCGATAACAGATATACTAGTATTTTACCGCGTTCAAACGGTAAATATTTTGTCGCTCACTATCGGCATATGTTCTTTTGTTGTCGCTTTATGTGTTCGCACAGTCGAAAAGAGTGCAGGAAGTTTAGTGAAGTTTTTTTTTTTTTAAATAATTTTCTCAAAGTTTGTGCGGTGCGGCTACACGAGATGATTACCAAATTGTGATAGAACAGTATTTTGAATACAAACAATACAATACGACAATATAAATTTCCGAATATGCCTTTTTGAAATCATAAAAATAATACAATTGTTATTTATATGTAGGTCAGGATCACCAAAGTTATATCCCGTATAAATAGGGCATTCCGTGCTGCAAGAAATTGATATTACATATATTTTATAGCAAATTAGTTAAAAAAATAGGGATATTCGGGATCTGTTATATTGGGTAAATTTTAATATAATATCCCCCGATTTCGGAGTTAAAATAAAAGGTCTTCACTTTTATCACGTTGAGCTCTTTTTTTCGAAAATCCGGCTGACTTTACTGTATTTGAATAGTTTAACACCTTGAAATATTTCCCTGGCTTTGATTCTTGCAAGTTGCAAGAGTATAAAATGTTCGCTTGCATTAGATCTTATGCTTCTTTTCTTGTTCTAAAATAGATAAGGGGATTCTCTTGCTCTTGCAAGATTGTAGATTGCAAAAATCCTATACCGAAATATACAAGGGCACGAGAGCACCCATTGCAGAATCTAGTGATATATGAACGGCTGGTTCGGTCAATTTATTGTAAATGACTATTGTGCATGGCTATTGTGAATTGGCGCACCTTATGCATTCATTCTTAACAAAAAACTGTAACAAATCTTTACAATTTAAATAGAAATTATAAAAGCTATTTAAAATTTACCTTCCTTAACAATTTAACGTCAAAATTTGTATTTAGGTAAAATAACAGCTAGCACATGGTTGGAATTATTTTTTTACGTGTCACTGCACGAGAATAAACATGGGTCTTGGTCTGACACATTTCACAGCCATTGCAAATAATTGTCTGCGTTGTTTGTTGTTGTGCCGGTGCACCAAGAGGAAATATCTGCAATTCGTCCACCGTGAAAGGGTTTTGCAAGAGCAAGAGAATACCCCTGATGTGTTGTTCGGATGCAGATTTATTAATCGATGCAAGTTTTCATAATCGATATATAAGTGTACACCATCCTTAGATGAACAATATATATGTATTTTCATATTAAAATTGTTTTCATATTTAAAAGTAACTCAGTAATATATTGTAGAAGTATAAAAGAGTTTATGATCTTTTTAATATTCTATGTTTTGTTATAAAGTATGGATGGAAAAATGGACTTCGAAGTTCCTGTTCTAGCCGGATATCTTAATGTACCAATGCAATCTAGTTTTTCTTTAAATCGAATATCTAAAAAGGTTAGTTGTGCATACCAAATTCTATATTCAAACACATTTTTATAATGTAAACAAGTTCTAAGCCAATAACTTGATATTTTTGGAAGTGACCTTTATTTTTACATTGAAAAAAATTAAGAATAAATCAGGCTGGGATGTAGAATAGCATACCCCGATTTCGGGGTTAAAGTGGGTATGTACGAATAGAGAAGGTTCTCCAGACTGAAAAAATATACATATATTTAAATATTGTTGCCGCTGACTTATGGCTTTTGAGATATTTTCATTTCAAGTGCAAAATTCAACTATTTAAACCGTGTTTCTTTGATTTAGAATAAATTTTACACATATATTTTAAACTTTTATATCCACTAACAATTCACTAATCCGATTCTTCACTTATGTTTAGTATTAAATAATGCGGAACTAACTTTAATTAATATTTAATTTTCGGTGAAATCCATTTATTCATAAAATAACAAAGTGGTACAGGAATAAAAATAAATAAAAAAAGAAGGGTTCTTCCATATAAAATTCGTAATCGTGTGATGAGTAACGCAAAATATTTCAGAATTTTCTTTCTCTTGATAAATTCCGGGGTTGGGTTGGATATTTTTCTTAAAGCCAAGGCAAGAAGGTATCCTTCGCCAAAGAAATGAAGACACCCCTGTGTTGGTCCGACCAGGGTTCAACGCGAAAGTACTGAAGACATCTCGGTGTGGGTCCGTCCAGGGTTATTTTTTTGACGCTCCGCCGAAGGGCGACAACACAAAAAGGAGTTCTGTGCGAAAGAACGGTAGACACCCCTGTGTCTGTCTTACCAGGGTTATTTTTTGACGCGCGGCCGTAGGCCGCCTTTTCAGGTCTAAATTCTACGTAAAAAACGAACAATACGTTATTTATCTCTTGCTATTGGGGTATTTGTTTCTATTGGTTTCTTTGTAAACTAAATAGATAAGGTCACATTGAGTATTTGAGAGAATGCAACCCTTTTGTTATTGTGTGAACTTAAAGAATTAAACGAAAGTTAAGTATTGAATAAAAGTTATTTTTGCACCTTTTCATGTAAAATAAATGGGTAGAAAGGAATTAGTGAGGTGTTAGTGATAAATTTTAGAATAGCGATTTCGGGTTTGAAATAGGTATCGGCTGAAAGGAGACTTTTGTCAGATCACGTATAAATACTTATATACATACATATGTACATATAGTGTCCACTTATTTATAATTTTCAAGATATTTGCATTACAAATAAAAAATATTTACTCATTTTTACTTAAAAATTTTTATTTTTTAATGAGTTTTCCATTTATATTATTATTTTACATATGTATGTACATATATTAATATGTTAATAATGATTCCAAATTTAGCTTTAATCAGTAATTATAGACTACCTTATGTAGACCTTATATCCCAAATACTTGTAAAAATTTTAATAAAAAAAAAATTATTTTGAGTAAATATTAGAATAACATCCCCCGATTTCGGTTTTAAAATGGGTATGTACGGATAGGTCCTCCAGACCAAGAAAATTGCTGCTAACGTTTAGTTTTTACGATATTTGCAATTAAAGTTCAAAACTCAACTTTTTAAAATGCGCATTTCTCCGATTTTTAATGAATTTTACACTTATATTTTTAACTTTTATATCCACTAAAACTTCACTAATTCGTTTCCACCCAATAATTTAATATTAAAAAGTAAATAAAAGGCTGGGATTTACAATAGCATCCCCGGATTTTGGGAATAAAATGGGTATCAGCGGAAAGGTGACGTTCTCCAGATCACGAAAATATATATATATAGTTGCCGCTGACTTATAGTTTTAAAGATATTTGCATTTAAAGTTGAAAAATTGACAACTTTTACATTGATAGTTTGTATGTTGTGAGTAACTTTTTCACTTATATTATGCACTTTTCACGTATTTGATATTCTGCTTTTGGGAAGCAATTGCCCGATGCATCTCGCTTGTGTATTTGTCGGACGGCGGGCAGGATGCAGGTCACAATTCAGTTTCACTATCGGAAACAAAAAATTCAAAGAGATTCATATTTTATCATAATGTATCCTCTAGTTAAACTAAAAAAAGTTCCAACACAAAGTGTAAACCCCAGCTCCATATATTGCATATAATGATTTTCGATAATCTAACCGACTTTATGCCAAAAATGTGGGAGTAATAAAATTATGATGTTTATAAAATTGTATAAAAACATCTACAGTATACTTGAGTAACGTCAAAAATTATCGAGATCTGTACAGATCTAATCCAACACAAAATTTCTCGAGTTTCAGATACATATTTGGTAAAAATTTAAGAAAAATTTAATAATGTATAAATAAAAGTGAGCCCTATATTTATTAAAGTAGAATGTGAGAAAGTAACAAAACCCCCAAAAAAAAAATTTCATATATTTTTTATATATTCCAATTTTTCAATAAACTACTAACCCCAGTTTTAAAAAATTCTAAATGAGAATAAAATTTTTGGATTTTGGAAAATTAAAAATAGATATTATTATTATACTCATAAAAAACACTATGATTTTGAGTTAGAAATAATCATTATGTCCTGTATGATCACTTCCATATAAAGTGTTTTAATATAAAGACTGCTGGAAATAATATTATTAAATTTATTTAACGGATTCTTTTATTTCCTTCCCTCAACAGAAAAATTGTCACAGATATTGTCAATTATTCAATTCAAGTCGTCATGGTATTGAACGACTCGAGATTTGCGAATCTAAAGATGACAAGAACCCAAAAATAGTAACGCTCGAAAATTGCGTCAAGATAACACAAGAACCAGCTCCGGCCAATCTCATACTAGTTATAAAAAAAACAGAGTCTCTGACATTAAACGCTTTATCAGAGGAAGACTTAAAAGAATGGACTAATGCATTACAAATGGTTGCCTTTCGAAATAAAAACAGTTTAAGCATACCGCAAGCCGCGATAGAAGAAGATAATGATTTATATTGTAGCTCTTTTGGTGATGGCTTATTTTTTATTACACTTATTCCTTCAGAAACGTCGATTCGTTGTAATTTTGAATCCAAATCATATATTCTCCATCTGACTGCAACTGAACTTCAATTAAAATGCACTGAAGATCTTAATGAAATAAGAGCAAGATGGCCATATCGATTTATTCGAAAATACGGTTACCGTGATGGTAAATTCACATTCGAGGCAGGTAGAAAATGTTGCACAGGAGAAGGAATATTTACGCTTGATCATACCAATCCCCAAGAAATATTTCGTTGCATGGCCGCAAAAATGAAATCTATGAAGAAGTTAATAAATTGCGACAATCACAATAATGACATTAACGATAACCATTGGACGATTGCCGCAAATATGGAGGCGGGCTCTCGAAGTCCCTTGACACCAAACAATCAACAGTGTATAAGTATTGAAAGCAACTCTCAAAATAGTGTTTCTTATAGAGAATTTGCGACATCTAGCGATTCCCTTAACAGCTGCTTTACAAACTCTAATAACAATTCGATATCGACATTATTGCATCCCGTTTTAAAACAAATCCCGAGTAAGCCACCCCGAAAAATACAATCAACATTCCCCACTTCCGGAAGTTCTAATAAAGCGCAAATGCTTACAGCAAATCTAAATTTTCAACTAAATGCTGATAAATTGTGCAAATATCAGAATTATGAAGCAGTTTCTATAACAACGTCAAGTGATCCCAATAAAACGATTGGGTCAACCCTTGTTATAAAGCCGAATTCTCCAGAGTGTGTTCACAAACAATGTCTAACATTGCTTAATAATGAAACTTTAGGAGCTGAACGAAACTATGAAAGCATAGAAACTGTAACTGATGCCTGGAAAACTCTTGGGATAGATGAAGTACAGCATAAGGAACGTGTTTTGGGCAAACATTGCGATGAGGATTTTAAAGAACCATGTTGGCAACGTTCCGTCCACACTTGTAATCGCTCATTAAAGGAAACATTTTTACCATCTAAAGTGTCAAGAGTAATAGATATTGATATCGGAGAAGGAGGCGGAGGGAGTGGCATTTCAAGTAATTCAAGGTGTGTTGATGATTCGTATGATAGGCTAGATTTTATGTCACCGAATAACAAAACATCCAGCGGTTATAACACCATAATATCTGTCATATCGCCCATTCGTAAACGCTGCAATTCCCCCTCTTTGAGTGATTATGAATTCATTGGCAATCCGGAAATTGAATTGTCCAAGAAAAACGATATAGACAAAACTGGAAATATCCGGCCTTTTAATTCCAATCTACCAATATGCCCAACTTCGATAGCATTAAAGTGCAACATAGTTGGAGAAAATTATTTCGAACCGTCCGTAAGTCAACAAGTGTATCAGAGTGCAAACATATCACCTACACACGAAAATTATAGTGGCATAAATTATACAATAGTTAGTAAGCCTAAAAGAGTTTGATACTGAATTTTTATACAATATTCCCTTTCAAAAACTGTGATTGTCGTATCTGAATTAGAAATATCTTATTCGATCGATTTGCAAAATTTGTAAATCCATTCTTATGTATTTGCGCCATATGAATATCTATATACATGTTTTATAAGAAATTAATAACAGTATACAAAATTTAAATGAACTGTTTTGATTTTAATTTGAAAACTATATTGTTAGATTTATGTAAGGTATAGTATGCAGTAAAAAAAAAAAACTTACACCCTCGATAATTGTTGATTTAAAAGTTTTCTAATCAATCCAGATATCACCAATGTAATATATGAAAATAACAAAAAGTATCAAATCTGCTTGTAGAGCAGTACGCAGAGTACTGTGTACCCTTTATGGATGTTGTTGTTTTAGCGGGTACCTAGTCCCCGTTAAGATGGTAAGGACTAGCTAAGTTATCGTCGACGTCATCCAACGGAAGGCTCAAGGAACGTGCTGTTTTGTCGGGGTCGGACAAAAGGGAGAGGGGTGGTGGCGTATACAAAGAGGTGGTCAGTGTCATGCGGAGACTCATTGCACGCAGGACATATATTGGATATGTCAGGGGTCTATTCTGGATAAGTAGGAGTTTAAACAAGGGTCACTCTCGTTTCTCGCAGCAACTCGAGGTCTTCCTCTGCAGTGGATGGTGGTTTGACTCCAAGTACGTCATTCACTGGAAGGGACTCTGTGAAGGTGTTAATAGCTCCACTGTGAATGGCGGTCAGTGCTTGTCGGAAGTTTCTTGCGCCCGAAGCTTGGCCGGCCTGTTATCTGATGTCGTCGACGTAGTTGAGGAATAACCTCTTGATGTTCCTAGGAGGCAGCTCCGCTCCAAACAGGTGACTGCAAGGCTGATTTCTGCGAAAGCATCACAGCGGGAGCTGCCTGGAGAGGAGTTCAATGTGCTCCTTAACTGAGAGCATACGGCCCTCACTACGCAGGTGCACGATAGCAGGCTTCTCGTCGTAGACTGGAGTGCAGTATTCTGACAGATCTAAAGCTTCTTCGTCTGCGTTTCTCTGCTTCCAAGTGACCATATTGGTGCTGCGTAGTTAGGGACCGGCCGGCCGATTGCCTTGTAAGGTGCCAACAACGTTTCTTTGTTCTTTTCCCATATGCTACCGGCTAGCGGCAGGTTAGTAATATATTTTTTTGAATTGATAGATTAATAATAAATAAATAATAATCTTGATGTTTAATTACATTGGGTCGAAAAGCTCTTTTCGTATTCCTAATCCAATTTCAACTAATTTTTTTTATATTTATAACACTAGCCTACACTCATTTTGGTGCCTAAGATTTTATACCTGATTTTGGATGTATTTTGTGAGTTGATACGAAAAAACAAGTCACATTTTCCATATCAGCTCTTGTTTATAAGAAAGAAGAAAATACGTCTAGTAGCGGAATGTGGTTCATCCTACCTACTTTACGGACTACTGATGCGCACTACAAATAAATTGTATTTTCCGTCGGAATTTATATCGTATGCAAATGTGTAGACTGAGATTGTAAATTGCATAAGGAAAATGGTATCTCTTCCATATCTTTCCCAAATTTCATGAAAATCTTAAATAAAAATAATTTTACGATTTTTAAACCTAGAAATGATATTTGTGACATCTGCATATGGTTTAAATCAAAAAATATCGCAGTGGAACAATATGATGTCCACAGAAAAGAAATGGAGGAATGAGAAAAGAAAAAAATAATTACATTGAAAGTGCTAAAGCGGGCTTATGCTCCATTTTAATCGATTTTATTGAAATACATATTTTGTCGGCCCTGAATTGTCACTTGATATTTGTTTACATTCCATATACAAATACAGCTGTCACTTGATATTCTCATATTTGGGGGATTCTCTTGTTCTTGCAAAACCTTGCACGGTGCAGAAATTGCAGAATTTTCCTCTTAGTGCAACGGCACAAGAAACGCAGAAAATTATTTGCAATGGCTGTAAAATATGTCAGACCAAAACCGATGTTTACTTTCGTGCCGTCATATATCACTGGATTCTGCAATGGGTGCTCTCTTGGCCTTGCATATTTCGGTATAGGATTTTTGCATTTTGTGTCATCGTACAATTTTGTAAAGAGCAAAAAGAAATTTGTGGAGTGATAGGGGAGAAGCCCTTCTCATTGAATTGAAGCAAAAAAATATTAGTTCTCTTCGCGGACCAATATTAAGGCATCCAAAACTTACCATTCTCGTTGTTAAAATGTAAATAAACAAATAAATTTGTGAGTTGTCAGTGAAAACTCATCGAAAACACACACTGTCGGTCCGAACGACTTAGATTCCACAACCCACAAATGTGTTTTCAAGATGTTTTCAATGTCGGTCAGAATATAGTATATCATGCAATGCGAACAATTTCGAACGTAAGTTCGAAACTCGTGGAGGGCATTCACTAAAAAAACTATTAAAAATAGTTTATATATTTATAAATAAAAGCATTCGACTCTGAATTTAAATTAGTTTAAGAAAATTTCAAACATATTGAAGAGAATTTTTAAAATTACTACAGTATATCGGGACTGACAACCCTGCGTCGTGAGAGAGAAATCAGCTGACACGTTTCTACGGCAAAAATCCAAATGCCGTGGAAATTTACGGTAGCCTTCGGCGAAGCGGATGGTAGAAGCGGTGTTGGCTGATCATTTACATTGCGCCTCCATAGGATAGGTCGTATCAGCTGACACGAGGCAAGGGTTTACGTTGTTCGCTGATCCAGCTATTAGACACGACTGTCATGGTAACGACAAGCTCTTCTGCAATGACGGTGGTTGTACTGCAAGGAAGTCATTCATTAGAAGCGAATCGGGGAAGTTGGTAACAGCTTCACCAGGAAATATCTCTGGCTTTACTGCAAACATTGTTGAAGTAATGCATTTTCTCTTGACAATCCTAGAAGACAGGGCTGCTCCGAGCAAATGACTATTGTCGAGTTCCTTAATGTGAAGCTTACTATAAACGACCGGCTATTTGTATTGTACATTGCCAAAAAGATATATATGTATATTGTTCTTTTCCTCACATCACATTATAAAGTGGAGTCAATTTCCTTTAATGGTCGTAGATTTTCAAAATATAGTAATTAGACAGTGTGAACTGACACAAAGGTTTTATATTTGCAATCAATATATTGTTGTAGTCCTTCAACAATATTTCATTATAAATTTATTGTAATATACTTATTTATAATTAATTTGTGTTTATACAATAGAAGCGGAACGAAATTATGTTTCTTAATAATTTAATATACAGTTATGTACAAAAACATTCGTTTTAAATTAGTGTTCATTTTTATTATCCTCAGGCAATATTTCGATTTGATTAGAGATTTGAGTGTGCACACTTTCTCCTTTTTCGGCAAGTATTTCTTCTATATTTTTTTTTCCATTAAGATCAGTAAACCAATTAAGGTTATCAGCAATTAAATGGTTATTTGAACAACCTTCGCATCGAACTATTACAACACCTTTCCGATACGACACATCAGATATTATATTAGAGTTCCTCGTTTGACAAACTTTGCACGTATATATTAAATTAATATTTTTCTTTATATATCCCAAGGGTTGAAACTTATAGCCTCGGACCAATGAATTCAATGTGTGATTTTTATAACATGAAATCTGTTTATTATGTTTATTCACTAATGAGATACTAGAGAATGTTCTAGCTAAATACTTATTAAGCAAAATAAACTTCTGAAAAAGCGTCATTTTGTAAATATATTAATGATTGGAGATGTCAAAATAGCGATAATACTATTTATTAAATACGACTATCGATACATCTCCTTTTAGTCCAATAATAGTCTTTACCACTTTTCTTTCAAAAAATTTCGGATTTCGGGAATAAAATTGATATGGTCTGATAGAGGATGTTTTTCAGATCAAGAATGCAGTAATAGCCGCGGGAAACTTATAGTTTTTGAGATATTTGTATGTAAAGTGGAAAATTACCATTCAGTACGTATTTTTTAGATTTAAATTTATGTTTACACTTATATTTTGCACTTTTATAGGGAAAACTTTAGTAAACCGTCCCAGGATTTCGGGAATAAAATTGATATGGTCTGATAGAGGATGTTTTTCAGATCAAGAATGCAGTCATAGCCGCGGGAAACTTATACTATGTTCGGACCGACTACGAAAACATATTTTTGTGGGAAAAACTGGTTTTCGCACTATGTGCGGATAAAAAGATATTTATATTGAAATAATGCCCTGTAATGCTGCAACTACTCAAAAGTTCTTTCACAATTTGAAATCGTAAAAAAATGAAATTATTATATGTACGTATATCCACCAAATTTAATAGATTTGCAGAATTACTCATTTTTCTTGATTGTTCATTTCTTTATTTTGTCTTGTTTGTTATTGTAAAATAGCTGGTATACAGCAAAGTGATTTTCACATCATGTGCTAAGTGTTTTGTGCTTTTTTCTTGTGAGGTTTGAGCAATAATTACCTCACAAAATAAACCTCACAAACCAGTTTTGAAGAGTTGTTTAACTAGTATGCATAACCATTTGATATATATCTGGTAGTATCTATTTTATGTGAACATGGTTTAATGAAATTTAGTACCTTTAAGTATAACATAACCAGAATTATCGATAATGATGGATATGAAGGACAAATATTTGTAAAGGTAAACAATTTTATTTGTGAGATCTAGCGTTAAAATGCAAATGACTCAAATAACAAATTCCAAAGAATTGTTATCAACAGCTCTTCAAAGCCGTATTATTCCAAACCAAGAATTCTTGTTACAGGGATCTATTTTAGATTCGGCGGTTGATCATTTAATACACAGGTTAGTACACATATCGTAATATTTTAGATGTTATTATTAGAAATATTTTATTTTTAATATCACTCAGGTTTTTACAAATTTGAAATTTTTGGTGAATTTTAGAATAGCATCCCCCGCTTTTGAAGTTAGAAATATATGTACATATATAATTGCCGCTGACTTTTGGTTTTTCTGATATTTGTCTTTAAAGTTCAGCTATTTAGAGTGCGGGCTTCTCCGATTTATAATAAATTCTACACTTAAATTGGGTAAATTTTAGAATAGCATCCCCGGATTTCGTGGTTAAAATGAGTATGCCCGGATAGAAGATGTCCTCCAGATTAAGAAAATATATGTATGTACATATACATAGTTGCTGCTGACTTGTGTTTTTTGAGATATTTGCATTCAAAGTTAAAAAATTCAGCTATTTAAAATGCGTGTTTCTCCCATTTATAATGAATTTTATAGTTATATTTTTAACTTTTATATCCACTAACACTTCACTTATTCGTTTCTAACCATTTATTTTATATTAAATAATGCAAAAATAATGCTATTCATGCATTGCTATTCTAAATCGCAGCCCTTAAATTTTCAAAATGTATATCCACTAAGACTTCACTAATTCATTTCTACTCCTTTTATATTAAATGGTAGAAAAATAACTTTTATTCAATATGTAAACTTTAATTCAATATTCCAACAAATAATCAGAGTTTCCTTATCTACATATGTATGTACATATTTTACGAAGAAACCAAAAAAATAAAGAAAACAAAAAATAATACATTATTGGTTTTTCGCGTAAAATTCACTTCTTCATTGGCGGCGCGTTAAAAAAATAACCAGGTGTTGGGCTAACACCGATGGCGAACTTCGGTCCCAATAATTAGATGAGGAATTAAAGTCAATTCTGCTCTATTTAATACAAAACAAACATGTAAAAACGAATTAGGAAATTAGTGGATATAAATCAGGGAAACACGCTTTTTAAATAGTAGAATTTTTGATCTTTAAATCCAAATATCTCAAAAGCCATAAAGTCATACATACATCTATACATACAGGGGTGGCACACTTATAGAAGCATAAGGAAAGCCAATTCAGCAGTGGAATTGCCTGATTTTGAAGCCAATGAATCTTATTCCACTTATGGCAGGTCGCGTTGTGCTGTTGAAAAACTACGAAGGTGTATACAGATAATATACAGGTAATACGGAGGTGTATACAGGTAATTCTTCCTAAAACCGTGCGAAATGATTTTCAACCAATTTCTGATATGCTACAGAATCTAGCTTGCTCATTATCTGCACTATAGGACCAACACCATGCTTCGTAAAGCGACCCCACACCATAACACTTCCCCTACTGAACTTAATCGTCTTCCGTGTAAGTTGAATTTCGATTTGTCGCTCTAAACCGCAGAATTCCAAAAATAAAGAGGAGAATCCCTATGCAACCTAATAAATTTCAAACGAGCCTTTCAATTATTGTGTGTAACTTTTGGCTGTTTTAAACTTTGGCATCCCCGAAAGTTGTTTTCCAAAAGTCCTCGTGCATTGAAGCTCGTATTTGTGAGGAAGTTGCAAAAGGACCCTTAAGCGCCTCACGAACAATGAGGGAATCTTCTCTTTTTGTGAGCTTTTTGCATCTAGATCTCTCTTTTTTTTGCAAATGTTTTATTCTCATAATAATATCGGAGAGCGTTTTGAATTTTTGTCGGGGAACTTCTAAGGCAACGGACAATTTCACTCGTATTTTTCCCATCCTATTCCCATATATAGAACATGTTCCATATTAGGAGTCTTTCCTCTTCACTGGAGTTCCTGCAACGTCGTATTTTAAATATTTCACACTGCCGTCAAAAACATTTTTCTTGCAGCTAATCTCGCAAACAAATCACAACCTTAACGCATATAATTTACTAAGACTTTTTTTTGATGTCAAGATGTACTATTTAAAATGCCAGCTTGAATTAAAAGCTTTTATGAAATAAAGGAATACTTCTTTGAAACCCACTCCAAAACTTGGAGTCTGCTTTAGAATCTTCAAAAAATCGATTTTTGTTTTGCTCAAATATCTTTAAAAATTATCTAAGTCCCCAAAGTTATAGATGGAAATTCGAAATATTGTCGAAGCTAGAGGGGAAATACTATTCGAGCGTCTAGCAGAAATATGAGAGCTCGGGCAGAAAGCGAAAACTTTGACGCGCGTTTTCTCGTTTTTTCATTTTTACGATTTTTCTTAATT
Source organism: Bactrocera tryoni (assembly GCF_016617805.1). NCBI lineage: Eukaryota > Metazoa > Arthropoda > Insecta > Diptera > Tephritidae > Bactrocera > Bactrocera tryoni. The sequence continues at coordinate 38,689,385 of NC_052502.1, forward strand.
GGCGAGCAGAATAAAAAAAACTAAACGCTTTATGGAATTGGGACAAAGTTTTGGTATTAAATTATCTTCTATTTAAACTAAAAAAAAGCTAAGAAAAATCAAGTTTGAACATATTTTTTAACAAATAAAGTAAAAATTTCTTGGTCAAAAACCACTTTTTTTCAATTAAAAAAAATTTAAAATTATACACTATTTTTTGGAATTTTCTTAGTTTAACTAGAAGATAAGTGATTAACAAATATGAATCTCTTTGACCTTTTTGTTTCAGATAGAAATTGCGACCTGTCCGCCGTCCGGCAAATTCACTTGCGAGATGCATTGGGCATTCGCTTTCCAAAGCAGACTATAAAAGATTTTGTATCCAAAAAATTTGCGGATTATGTTTAAATACTAGAAATTTCGCTTTAAACAATTATTTCTTTCCCTCCCAAAAAATCCTCAAAAATATGGATTATTTGAAGCCTCTAAAGCAGGCTCCACCCTTAATATGCAATATGTAAGGATGTGCTAATTAGTGCGCCACCGCTGTATATATTATCTTGATCTGGAGAAACTAGAGTAGTTCCATACATACCCATTTAACTCCGAAATCGGGCGATGCTATTTTAAATCTCAGCCAAAATTTTTCCGCATCGAAAACCTGTACTGAATTCTTCTTCTTCTTAATTGGCGTAGACACCGCTTACGCGATTATAGCCGAGTTAACAACAGCGCGCCAGTCGTTTCTTCTTTTCGCTACGTGGCGCCAATTGGATATTCCAAGCGAAGCCAGGTCCTTCTCCACTTGGTCCTTCGAACGGAGTGGAGGTCTTCCTCTTCCTCTGCTTCCCCCGGCGGGTACTGCGTCGAATACTTTCTGAGC